>NC_056740.1:197000107-197227607 GCF_019279795.1 Protopterus annectens
CACAACATCTTTAAACCATGAATTTCACATTTAAAATACTGATGAAACTAAGTGTACATATGAAATTCATTTTTTAGTATTAAAGGTTATATATTAAAATAAAGGGGGTGATCTAGCATCTGTTACAGAGACTCAGAAATATAAATGGATTAACATTTTGGGGACAGGTAAAAGGCTTGGTCTGAATAACCAGGTTACTATAAAACCGGTATTGAAATTCAGGTCATTAAGGCATAAATTAGATGCATTCCTTTATGAAGATTTTTTAATCATATGGTTGCATTCACCTGAGCAAGCACTTCAAAGTGTGAAAGATTGTGTTTTTGTGAGGTTTATTTATTTTGATAAAGCTGTGTTTTCATGGTTTCTTTGAGCTAGTAAGAAAAAAGGAGTTATGTAATGGAGTACTATGGATATTTACTACTGATAGAATAATATTTTTGACGCACAATGCTATTCCAATGGATGAAGCTAAAAGTTAGCCTTTAAGACATTTCAGCATCAATAACAAATCTCCTGTTAATAACCTATAACTTACAGCAAATAACTGATGCTTCTATGGACATTACAGGCCATGTGCCTTACTGTTATTATTTAACTAAAATAAAATCATAATACATAACATTTGCTTATAATGCATGTATTGATTTAAAAAAGAAGCAGTTACAATCCCTAGAGCTTTCACTTGGTTAGATATGTTGAGGGAGCGATAGTAGTCCAGATTGATGAACTACAAGGTCATATCAATCATTTCCTTCTATTACATGCAATACCTTAATCCAAATGCAAGTCAAATATATTTTCTAAAAATTCCCACAGATTAAAATGGTAATATATATATGGCTCCAGCTGAAGCACTCCTAGCATTGTTCACAAACATAAATATCCAGATACCATTTTTCTGAAGAAGGCAGTCATAAAACATTAAGGAAAAAAGGTTCTTAAATAGAACCTCCTGTCACATTTTTTAAATTACATTACCAATGAAAGAAATTATAATGTAACCTAACTCTGCTAGATCAATTTACAAACCAGTTTGAATCCTAAATGGTTAGGGATTAATCTCCAAACTGGCTAGAGTATTAAGTATAAGTGAGTAGGGCAATGAGTCAAAGGCCTTAGCAAGACCTAACTATAGTGCATGAGTTGCTAAGTTTATGTTGACTGAATCAATGACGCTGGCATAAAAATTCAGCTTGTTTGCTAAACAAGAACTACCACCACTGACCCAGATTCATCATTAGGTTAAAAGAGTTTGGAATACATTCTAATATAATGCTTTCAAAGCATTTATCAGTAATGTTTGTCAGGCTAATTGGATGTTAGTTATCAGATTTACTAAGGTCACAATAACTACAGTTCCCTTCTTCCAAAGTTCCAAGGTTCAGGAAGATATCTAGATTCCAAAGTTACTTTGTTCAAATGCTTAAAGACAAGGGATATGCCCACAATAATTTCTGGGAAAAATAAAGCCATTTAGCACTTCAGTATCTGCTGCAGAATTAGACTTAATCAACCAAAAAGATTCCAGGACCACATTTTCATCTATAACAGGACAGACAGCACTGATTTTATGCCACACACACATTTATATGTGATGCCATCATATTCTTTTCAAAGGTATTACTAAACATTTCAAACAATGAATCATGATCAGATATTAATTTACTCTCAACAGTCAGTGAAATGTTAGAATGCCTATCACAGTGATGTTGCCTTGAGTGTTTTTTAAGCCTTTGTATTTCTATTAATGCATTTGGATATCCTTCATAGAATGATTTAGCTTTCTCCAGAGTTATACTACCAGCATTCATCACCATTTTATATCTATTGATATTTTGGACAGATGATATTTTTGATATACTGCACAACGTCTTTTCTCACTGATGAAAAGGTTCAAGATTCCAATCCACAAGGGAAGAGATTTCCTATTACGTGTCTGTACCTTTCCAGAGGGAACAAATTTATCTAGTATAAAATGAATTTCCTTCTAAGAGTTAGTTATATCTCAAAACATGAAAGAATGCCAGTTCCAGATACCCAGTTAATTATTTATGCTAACATAATTTGTCCTATAATATTGCTTGCCTATTTCTACTCTATGTCTAGAGTCAGCATTTTTAATTAAATACCCAAACTGATACTGAAGAGATCAGAATACTGAGTCCTGGTTGTAGTGAGTGAAAATTTACCTGGCTGGTCCGTTCTTATACTTTTACTTTTCTAAAAGTGCCTTCCTTTTGGATTTGTCCCATCAGATTCTGTTTCCTCTCTTGCTCCCTCAGGCCTATATGGTTCTGGTAAACCCAAACCCCATTCAGTATCTTACCTCCTTTGATAATCATCATTATAATCTTAATTAAAAAATCTGTTGGACAACTTTCTTATTACATTTTAATTGTCCCAGTCAATATTGAATATATTCAAATCCCCTGCTACTATGTATTATTGTTGAACAAAACATTTTTGCAGTTCTTTAATAGGTAGCTGTTTCAGGAGATAGTTGCTTACAGCTTCTATAAAAGCTGTTATTTTTAATGACTGTTACTTTGGATTAATGTGGAGTCAGAGCTGGATGTGGCAGAGTTAAAGATGGTAAGATTTGCACTCGGTGTGACTAGGATGGATAGGATTAGGAATCAGTATATAAGAGGGTCAGCTCATGTTGGACAGTTTGGAGACAAAGCAAGAGAGACGAGATTGCGTTGGTTTGGACATGTGCTGAGGAGGGATGATGGGTATATTGGGAAAAAGATGCTAAGGATGGAGCTGCCAGGTAAGAGGAAAAGAGGAAGGCCTAAGATAAGGTTTATGAATGTGGTGAGAGAGGACATGCAGGCGGTTGGTGTGACAGAGCAAGATGCAGAGGATAGGAAGAAATGGAAAGAGATGATCCGCTGTGGCGACCCCTAACGGGAAAAGTCGAAAGATGATGATGATGATGATGACTTTGGATTAATGTTAACTCTTGTGAACTAATTTTATTACTGCAGTGTACAATTGGGCAGTCACAAATATCCTTTATATATATATATATATATATATATATATATATATATTCACACACTCACGCACATGTGCACAAATTAATACATATACATATATATATATATATATATATATATATATATATATATATATATATATATATAGTAAAATCCTCAAAAAATTTTAAGCGACTTTGGAGGATTTTTAGAGCTATATGATGTTTCACTAATGATTACAACATTTTATGCTCCTTTTTTGGATCCTTACAGCTGACCATCAGCTAGCCACATTTTCTGTCCCTGTCCACTAGATCTACTTGACTCACAATGTCACCCCTTGGGCTATACCTGACCCATGTCCAGGACATGCACATAGCTGCCCTTGTTGTACCAGAGTCTACAACTCCTGTTTTATGGTGGGGATGTTACTGTATGAATCCATGCCCCACTAACTACATGGTACAGTAAAGGAAGGTTTCATTAATGCACTTAAGTGAACTCCACAGAACGTATTTAGTCATGACACTCTTTTTTGCTTTTCCCATGTCATAGCACCTTCTAGTACAGGACACTATCTTATGCAATGAGCTGCCTTGGGAACAAAGGCAGTGCCTGATACTAAGAGCAGCCATGAAGCATAGGCGTCAGACAGAGGTTTCAAATGTACAGTTCCATTCAAACATTTGCAACTGTTACTTACTATGGACAGATGTGGTCAATTATATTTATATATTTATCTAATACAGCTAAACTAATTATCACATTAATAACAACGTACTAAGCACGCAATCAGTCATGGGAGACTTGGGCACCCAGGTTAACAGCAACCTGACTTTTGACCACTATGTTGCCTCCGTTGTATGGAAGGCTTTCTACATGGCTTAATTCATAAGTGAGGGTATTTCGTACAGGAACAAGGAGGTCATAACATTCCTGTACTCCTCCCTTATCAGACCCATTATCGAGTACAATGCCCTCTTCGGTATGCACCTTGCCAAGCACATGCAGCAGTTGGAGAGACCACAGAGGTTCCTGACCAAGTAAATCCAGGGTTTCAAACACCTATCCCATATAGATAGGCTAAAAGCCCTGTCCCTCTACACAGTCTCATACAGACTGCTCAGAGGTGACCTGTGTCTGGCAAACAAGGCCGTCTCAGACTCAGCCTTGATGGAATTGCTGCATACCTGTAAGTCAAACTCCACTCGCACAATCCAAATGCAAGGTCTCAACCTGGTCTGTGACATTAATAGAATTTGTTGGCAGGATAGATTTGTACCCCAATGACTCCCCCCATCTGTGGAATAGACTTCCTCTCCATGTCAAGCAGAGTACCTCACTAGCTCTCTTTAAGAGGAACCTGGACAACTGGATGGGAAACAGAAAATATCCCCCCTGGGGATAGGTGCTGACTTTGTGGGAACATGGGTGAAATTCTTGGCTAGGCTTATAAGGGCCTCCGGGCCAATATAACCTAGTATCGTCCTATGAACCTATAAAGTCTGACTCTGACACTATGGTAGCTGATTGTATCAAGAGTTGAGTGACTGCAACTAATTCATCTGTGCTTGCACAAGCTGACTGATTTGTTCATAACGAGCTTCATTTCACTGTCTAGGTTTTGAATTCTTTAGTTTCCACTTGCATACTGTGTAACTTTGGGAACTGCATTTACCTAGACAATGCTCCAAGCCACACCTGAAGACAGCCCCGTATCTTCAGTGAACTATCCTGGTTCAAAAAATACATATATTAACCATTAATATGGTATAATAAACTACACTGAAATTAAATTGTTTTTGAAATTTCTTTAACAAATTGTGACTTAAAATGGATAGTAACCAATGGTAAAGGCCACTACATTCTCCTTAAACTGCTAATTTTTATCTAATACAAAACTGTAAATACTTAAGTAAATACATTAACTTGTGTTCAAGTCACTGTTTGTCTATTAGCAAAACATACACACTTCAACTCAAAAATAACCCAAATGGGTACTCCTATATTCTGTGTATATCATTATGAGTTTAGAGCCTTTATCCTCTGTATAACCACCTAAATGCCCATCATGTGACCTCCTTTCTTGTTGTGTGACTTATACAAAAGGTAAAAGATGATGAAAACTGGCTGCATGCAATCTGTCTCTATCCTGTTATCCGAGGTATCCTGATATATGACATGTTGTTGTCAGAGGAAATCACAAATAAGTTAGCGTCTCTTTCATTTCAAAAATAATTCAGCTTCAGTCACTAGAAAGTATCTCTCTTCACAATGATCTGGTTGAAAAACTGAAAACTGTGGATCCAGAAGTTCAGTTTATGCTTAATTCTGAGCTGCATGTCTGAAAAAAATGAAGTGGTACAATGCATTGTGTTCCTGCATGCCACAGGACAATAATCCCTTGAGATTGGTAAAATATACCAGTTTTGAGGGGGAGGCAGAGAGAGAGAGAGAGACTAGAGAAGAGCATGGCTGTGATGAGACACAAATTTCATAGTTAAAAGTTAACCCACAAAACGAATATTTCAAGTATCTGCCATGTGTACTGAACCTACTAATGCTTATGTTACTGAATTACAGAACTGAGGCAGTCTCTCAGTTTTGCAAGTTACACAATTTACTGGTATGGAACAGGATTTTATGTTGTAGCAGAAATGATCAGGGGCGGGGTACATTAATGACTGATTCAAACATAATGCAAATGATGGGCATGAAAAAACTGAATTACTTCACTATAGTTAAAAGAACACTTTGAAGAGCACAAATTAGCTTTCAAGACAGGTGAAATTAAAACTGGTAAAATATAGTAAAAAAGATTTGTGAGTGCATACCAAAGCTATAACATTATGAGTATGACAAATGTGCAGTTAAAATGGATAGCATGAGGTGAGGCTAATATCATAATAAAAAATAAATTTCTGCAGTTATTCAAGAGCAGAAACAGTGGAGAAAAATGAATGGAATGCATTTTCTGTCAAAGAAACAATTCACAAAAATGAGTCGTTTCTGGACATAATGGACATAAAGTAAATGTGCAATCAGAAAATTAATGTTGAATATGGGAAGAACCACTTGTGTGTAAACTGCTTACTTATTCAGACATGTGAAAACAAAGTTGTTATATCGAAATATAAGAATAAAAAACAAAGCATTCAATTGCAGATAGCAGATATGATAAATGCTCCTTTCAATTTTCGAACATGCGACTAGTTAATGGAATGGCATGGTGAAAAAAAAAAATTCATAGAGTGAATGCAGTGTTACACTACTGATCTGGAGAAAAATACTCAGGCTGATGAGTAGGTGAAGTCTGCCAGTAGTGCACTACATTCATGTAAGTCTGCAGTATTAGTACTAGTGTGTACTTCAAGGAAAGTTCCAGAAGCTTCATAAAATAGAATCAAGAGGGAATGAGCTATATGGAGCATTAAACAAGGCTAGGCCTAATGAATGGGAAAACGGTGATTACTGTTGTCAAACTAAAAAAATCTGCATTTGTACTGATCCAAAACATTTTCCCAAATATCTTTGTTTCACAACATCTTTACTGAATTATCACTAAAGACATAAGCAAACATACATTTATATAAAAGAAAGCAAATCATATCAACATGTTCCCAGTTACATACATTTAACATCACATTTGTTCTTTTGCATTTCATCAATCCAACACTGCATAAATTGCTCAATTCCTGCCTTCCCTTAAACCTCGCTCCTCCTCCAAAACACAAAGTGCAGGGTTTGAGTCTCACAAGGGATAATTGGCTAGACTTACAATGGCTCGCAAGGGCAATTAGCTTAGTACGAACCTATGAACCTATGAACTATTCTGCATGTATTGTTCCCACAATTTCCATTTTTGTTTTATGTAACTTGCTCCTACTCATTTCTAAAGATCGCAGTTCCAGTTCTTTTATCTCTGTTACAATATTCAGTACTTCACATACGGATGGTTTAGGCTATGATTTCATTTTCTAGTAACTGCTTTTTTGGCAGCCACCAGAATGAAACTTAACAAGGCCTTACTCTGTCTAAGCAATTCAGATCAAAACACTTTCAAGCAAAAATCCTAAGTATTCTAGATTTTGTTGCATACTTGGGAGGCATACATATGTCCTTCCATTATTTCCTTGTGAATTGCTTATCCAATCTCACTTCTGAACATTTTCTAACCTCCTCTGATTGATTCCAATAGTTACTGTGCAATATTTTATATGCCCAACTAATTATTAAGTGTTTTAACAGCATCTTATGTTCTAAATTTAACTAAGAAATTTATGAGAGCAGGTATTTCACTTAATATTCCCCTATCCATTTCCATTTCTCTTTGCCTATACTCTGATATTGATCCATGATAGAGAAGGCAGTCTCTGTCCTGTAGTCCAAATGGCTTCTTGTCTACTTTGATTCTTTTGACAGTTTTTTTCAGTAAATTCCAGTCCCCTCTTGCCTATTCTCTGTACCCCTAATTGCATTCATTCCTATTGGATAAAATCTCCTTTCTCCATTCTCGTGTTGGCTTAGTTCTTAGAATATTTATGAATATAATATTCCATGTGGCTGTTGTTATTCTTCTTCTTAAGGATCTGCATCCAAAATTCCACTCTCTCCTTATTTCTTGAATTACTCCCTATTTCATTATCATCCTTTTCCACTTTGAATTACAGCTTTCTGCTTGTGTTATGTATGTGATTCTTAACTGTGCAGCTCTGAAATATCCCTTCAAATCAGGTAATCCTAAACCACCTTGCTCTATTGGAAGGATCAACGTATCCCACCTGACTCTTGCCCTCTTCCCTCCCTGATAAACTACTTCAACTCCTTATTAATTATCATCTGCAGCTTCTCCTCTGGTTAGTAAAAGTATGCGTAACCTGTATATAAATCTAAAGGGACTAAAAGCATTTTCACTGCTTATATCTTGCTATCCATATCCATAACCAAGAGCTTCCAGTTTCTCAGTTTTTGTATTATCTTTTGTTTAATCTCTTCCCACATATCCTTAGCTGTCATAACAGAAACCTCTTTAATCCATACTCCTAAATACTTCATGTTAATGTGTCCCCATAAATATGGGTATTGCTGGACCAATTCATATATGGGTACACAGTTTACAGCTACAACCTTTGTTTTATGTTAATTTATTTTATATTCCAAAAAGACTGGAAACTGTCTCAAAATGGTCCACAACACTGAGATGTCATTTTCTGATTTTATCAGGAAGAAAATAATATTATCTGTAAATAAAATTAACTTTACTTGATTACCATTTCTGAGTCACTTATTTTCTTTGACAATGCCTCTACATATAAAGCAAATAACAAAGGTGGAAAGAAGGCACTCTGCATAGTTTCTCTGTTTAGACACAACTAATCAGACAGGAACCCTCCCACTTTTAATTCTTGCCTTCGATCCCTCATATATCCTCCTAATTAACCTTATTATTGTATCAGGGAATGCAGATATGGGTATTGCCGGACCAATTCATATGAGGGCACATAGTTTATAGCTACAGCCTTTGTTTCATCTTCATTAATTTTATATTCCAAAAAGACTTGAAACTATCTCAAGATGTTCCACAATACTGAGATGTTCTTTTCTAGTTGTATCAGGTACAAAATAATACTGTCTGCAAATAAAGCCAACTTTTCTTTTTATTTTTTTGTAAATATTTTTATTCATTTCCAAAAACAAGAAAACATGAATGCAGGTTATTTATGACAATGAAGTATTTTCAAATTATTTAAAAAGGTAGGCTAAAACCTCTAAACAGATATCAAACATTAAAACCAAAATAAAGTATTTACAAGGGTGTCTATTGTTGACATATAATTGACTTTCTATACAATTGTTTCCTGATTATAATCTGCTGCAGTCATTATTCTCCAGTATTTCAGTTACTTTTTGCCATGCTACGTATAATGATGTAGTTCTTTCAGTTTTTCCTTTAATAGTGTTCATCTCCAATTGCGATACTGCTGACACCATATTCATGAATTGCTTAAATGTTGGAGAAGCTTTGGATTTCCAGTTTGATGTAATGTTCTTCCTTGCAATAGCTAGGAGAGTCCATAAGATTACATATTTTGTTCTTGGCACACAGTCGGGTACAGGTGCATTAAACAAAATAATAGATTTGGAAATCTGGAATTTATCATTGAATACCATTTGCAGAAAATAATTTATTTTATCCTAATATGGTTTAATCAAATGGCATTCGTAGAACATATGTTGCCAGTCTGCTTTTATTGATAAATCACATCTCCAGCAGCCAATATTTTTCTTAAACATAAGTTCCATTTTATGAGGGGTTACATAAGATCTGTGTATGAATTGCCATGTAAAAAGTCTCCAATGTAATGAAAGTGATGTCTGCTTTGGAGAGAGAAGAATTAGTTTTTATCTCTGTCATTTGGCACATGTCCATTAACTGATCTATAATAATTCCATATTTTGTCATTATTATGCATTTTTATTTTTTGTTTGTTTTATAAATAGATGATAAGTATCCCTTTCCAGTAATGGGTTGATTCGTTAGTAATATTATATGTTCTATAAGGTTAGGAACATTTTGTCTTATTGATGGTTGCATTGTTTCTTGTTTGCTTAATATATACTGTCTTAATTCTTGTACATGTAACCACGAACTATCTTCCATATTTAATTTCTGTTTAATCTGGTCTATTGTCAGAGGTTTTCCAGAGTTTAGCAATTGATGCCAATATATTAATCCCTTTTCTTTAAGCATGTTGACTACTTCCATATTAAATGTTATTATATTACCTTGTGTGTACGCTACTGGATATAAAAGAAATGACCATGCTTTAATATCAGGATTGCTATTAATAAGATTTTGGAAAATTTTTAATGTATAAGTAATGTATTTGGAACTTATATTTTTATTCTTATGTATCATCATATATTCCTTCATCAGCCATAGAAAATTGTTTGGTATGAAATCTGTATACTTATTTGCTACTACAAATCCTGATTTTAACCAGATTCTCTCATGAACTAGCTTCCATTTTGATGTATATTTTGTATTTAGCCATAATGATATTGTTTTAATAATGGATGAATGCAAATATATTTCTATGTCTGGTAAACCTATGCCACCTATATCCCAATCATCTAGATGATACTTCATAGCTATCCTTGGTTTTTTTGGATACCATAGGAATCTTACCATTAAATCATTTAATTGTTTTAGGTGTGATTTAGCTGGTGGCAAAGAACAAGCTTGTATGACATAAAGAATTTTTGGAAATATGATCATTTTAATTATATAAAGCCTTTCTTCCATTGAAAAGAAGAATTTATTCCACCTTTGTATTAGATTTTTAATATTATTTAAGGTCTCTTTATAATTTGTTTCAATTGTAGTATCTAGGTTGTTAGTTATTATAATTCCCAAGTATTTCATTATATTATCGGTAGAGATATATTTATGGTATTTTTTATTTAGATCTTTTTTATTAGTATTTATAAGCAATACATTTGTTTTGTTCTCATTAAATTTAAGACTTGAAAAGTTTTGAAAGTTTTGAATTGAGTCCCATAATACTTTTAAACAGCTATTATTATTTTTTAAGGTAATTAAAATATCATCAGCAAAAAGTTGAATTTTAAGCTCTAGGCTGTTGTCTAGTTGTATTCCTTCAATATTTTTATCCATACGTATATTATTTGCTAAGGGTTCAATGACTAGTGCAAACAATAGCGGAGAAAGAGGGCAGCCTTGTTTTGTGCCCTTAGTTATTTTAATAGATTTAGACAGACAAGATCCCAGTTTTATATAAGCCAATGATTTTTCATATAATGATTTTATTAACAAAGTGAAGTTGTTTGAGAAGCCATATTCTTCTAAAACTAACCACAGATAATCCCAGTTCACTGAATCAAACGCGCTATTTATGTCTAAGCTAATAACATTAATTTTGTTTTTTGTGACATCTATATAATCAATTAAGGAAAGAATTCTTTTAATGTTGTCATAAGTGTTCCTATCTTTTATAAAACCTGTTTGATCCTCCTCTATCAAAAGTGGTAGTAATTGTTTTATTCGAGCAGCATGTATTGCCATAAAAATTTTATAAACTATATTAAGAAGTGAAATGGGTCTATATGATGAACATTCACTGGGATCTTTATTTTGTTTCAGAATTGGTGATATTAATGTGTACTTCCAAGAAGGAGGAATGTCTTTACAATTTTTAACTGATGTAAAGACATTCAATAACAACAGCAAAGCCTCATTTGATAGTAATTTAAACATTTCTGGGGTGATATTATCTATACCTGGAGATTTATTTAATTTTAGCTTATTTACTTTAGCTTTAAGTTCTGTCATTGTTATTTGTTTATCTATTAGTTGTACCTGCTCCTCTAATAACCTAACTTTAACATTGTTTTTGAGAAAAGCTTTCAATACTGAATGTGGTTTTGTTTTCTCATTTTGATTATTAAGTTTATGAAAAGATAGCCTAAAAGCTTCTAGTATTCCTTCTAAATCAGTTACTTTTTTTTGGTTTCTATATTATGTATTTCCTTGATTTGATTTGTTTTAATAATCTTTTTAGTCCTATTTGCTATTCTTCGTTGGTTTTTCGGGTTCATTGAATAGTAACATAGTTTAATTTTTTCTAAGTTGATCATTGTTTTGTGGTGTAGCGTCTCTGAGTATTTTTTATTAGTATCTTCTAGTTCTTTTATTAAGCTGGTGTTTCCATTTTGAATATCAAGCTTTAAATTATCTACTTATGACTGTAATTCCATTAATTCCTTATTCCACTGTTTTTGTTTATTTTTATACCATCCCACCGCTCTTCCATATAGGTAAGCTTTCAATGCATCCCATATATATATTTCAGATACATCTTTTGTAAGATTGATATCTAGAAATGTTTGTGTCTCTTTAATATAAAATTCCTTAAAATCTTTGAGATTTGTTATGTAAGATGGTATTCTTGTTACTGATATCCTTCTTTTGAAACATAAGTCTATCTCAAACGTTATGGTGTTATGGTCCGAAAATGGACATGAAATTGTCTTGACTTTATTTAATTTAGAGGTTAAATCCTTTGCTATGTACACTCTATCTATTCTAGAGTATGTATTATGCCTATGGGAAAAATGTGTAAAGAATAGTGAATCTGGGATAGCATAATCATTTATCTCAACTATATTAAAAGTTTCAACAAACTCAGATAACAACTTTGTTACAGGTGATCTCTTACGTGTAGTTTTAGTATTTGTGTCAGTTTCTTTTATAATACAATTGAAATCTCCAGCTATGATTAAATTGCCTTTGGTATATTGTACAATGTCTTCTAAGTGTTGTTTGGCCACTCTAACACCTAGTCCTGGTATCCAATAAATATTCACTAATGTATATATCATTTCATTGATAGATATTGTCACGAGACAAAACATTCCTGAGTTGTCATGGAACTTGTTTATGATTTTAGGCATTAAAGTAGTGTTTTTCCACAAAATTGCTACTCCCCTTCACTTCTGATTATAGGTGGAACTTACTAGTATTGTATAATTTTTATTGTTTATTTTATTTATGTCTTCCTGTGTAAGGAGTGTTTCCTGTAAAAATACTAGTTGCGCTTCACATAGCTTTAAATATCTATAAAGACTTCCCCCTTTGCAGCTATTATTTAAACCATTTACATTAAGAGATATACATTTTGTAATTGGATTTATATTAGCTTTGCTTTTATCCATATTCATATACTCGTAACAATGTGTAGATGTGTGTATATGAAGAGAATGACTTGTTCTTTCTTCTTCCAACAGTATTACAATAGATTATAGACACCCAATAAAAGTAAATTACAAGATCATAACTGAGAACAATATAAGATAAACAACCACCAAACCCCTCCATGAGAAAAAACATCTCATCCTTGAATGATCTAATCATTCAAGCAATCTCTCTAAGTCTGCATTTCAGCATCGTCCCCCAGCCCCGCCATATGGTAGTTTTATAATGAAAAGTATCTTATATATCTTTTAAGTATACATGTATTTGTCTTTACAGATTACATAAATACAGTCTTTATCTATTTTTAATATTTTATAAAACACTAAGGCAACACAACTATACATAGATTTAATACTTAACTATTTGGTTTTGTTTAAATTGTAAAGGAAAATATTTTATTTTAATATATCTTTTGTGTAGCAATAACGGTTATGCATCTTAAAAATAATATGCTTATAGGGTGAGTGGCATTCATAGGTATCAAATTTATTGTAATGGTCTACCTATATATATATATATATATATATATATATATATATATATATATATATATATATACATATATATATATACATATACATACATACACATACACACACATATACATATACACACATACATACATACACACATATAGGCATACATACATAAAAAAAAAATGTTAAGCATTATATGCATCAGTTAACCATGCCACAAGTTGATTAAATCAGAAAGTATCCGTAACAATGAATATAACGTTACATTTGTATTGTCATTTATCAGTAATCTTATAGTTTTCTTTTAATTCAAAAAGTCATATTTTAGTGGTATAAATGCTACTAATTTGTTTTTGGCATTGGTATGATATAGTATAAGACTATATTTCTTAGCAATTCCCATATATTTATTAGTGCCACTGGCATATTTCATCGCTAGTGTACCACATATGTCATATGTCAAATAGCAACTCATACTCCTTATGATATTACAGGATTTATCTGCAGTGTTATAACTGTAAGATTGGAAAATATGAGAAGCAAAGTAGGCTTTAAATATGCTATAACACAATTGTTTGGTACTTATTATTGTCAACTCTTCTACAGACACAGGAAAAGATAACCTTATATGACCATCAACCATTTTCCTTAATTTTTCTCTTCATCCTTCTATTCTCCATTTTTAATAAATATTTGTTTCTATTGTGGCTTCTTTGAATTTAGTGAGGGTACTCAATATCATATTATAGAAAATATACAACATTCGAACAGAGAACATGCCCAATATAGAGACATATTCTCAACTCAAGTGGTCCACACCATATATTTATAACACTGCAGTCAGAAATATACCAATGAATATGCATTAACTAGCAGCTTTGCAGCATGTGTGTGTCTCTAACAAGTACATACCTATAGGATATTAAAAAGAATAGATAGCACGCTCTTGTTTCATAATTAACAAATGCACACAGCCTGGTATTTACTTTCATAGACAGAAATTAGACCTGTTACTTATATGCATATCAGGTACCAACAGCAATATGTTAGTAAATGCCTATGCTATTCAATTCATATTTTAATGCTGATTGATATGAGATGTAGCTGACAATGGCTTTAGCGTTTGTGATGTTATATAATATATATTCAGTATTATAAGTAAAAGTACGCTGCATGTCTATTTGCAATAAAAGGTTCAAGGCTGATCAATTTAGACATACAAGACAATCTCTTTAGCCTTGGTTATATAATGGGAGTTACTGTGTCTCTACACAACCATTCATTTTCAGTGACGATGTTCAATATTAATATAACTTGCCTTTAATAAAAGCATACTTATAATTCAGCACTTCTTTCCTATATATATATATATATATATATATATATATATATATATATATATATATATATATAACAATATCATAAGCAAGTCTGAGATTTTTTCTTGCTCATTACTGCTTAATGATTGTGCTACTTGAACAATTTAATATTTACAGAGTATCTTGATAATTAAACAGCAACTCCTTTTTACCCTTAAAATGCCTAATAAGACATAGCTACATTCATGAACCTTAATTGACTTACTATCCTTAAGGTTGAGTACACTAGCTGCAGTGTGTTTACAAATATGTTATATAGTTCCAGTCAAGTACTTAAATATATTAAATTTTTATAAAATTAAGTTAAATTATAGTAATTTACGTGGGTGATCTTATCAGAAAAGATTGTAGTAAAGTCTGCATGTGTTAACTATTCATACAGTTTCTTCCAAGTGATATACTTCTTTTTAAGCTTTGTGTGCTGTTTATGTGTACAATTCAAAATGAATAACAAATATTACAATATAATAAAACGTCATGTATGTGTTGATACCTTCTAAATTCATTAGGTACTTCGGTGTACTTTTAATATTTGTTAAACTGTAAAAGCACTTTGCCATCTCATAAATAGTGTGCTGGTTACTTTAAGTAGCTTAGGAGCTGACACCACACCCATACTGTCTTGTTTTAGTGCTGACATCACACATGACTGTTTACTTTCATTTTGTGCTGTTAGAAGGTTTAACACACTATAATGGATTCTAACTGAAGAACCTTCATTCAGGGGTGGTAAAATAAGAGTTCCCAGCTCGTGACCATGGTGGGATGACAAAAACAAAGTAAGTGAAGTTTTTAGGGCTTTTTTAAACTGAACACCAGCTCATTAAACTTCTATTAGTTTTCTTAACATTAAGGGCAGATATACAAGCCAAACAGTTGCTTGTTAGTCAAAAAGGCACTTTTAGCATCAAATAATAGATAATTACTTTTCAAGGCACTTTTTGACAGTTATTACTATCAGTTTTTATATATTATTATATGAATTAAATACATCAGTTTAGATATTTCATGCAGCTTAGTGTAAATAATATAAAAAGGAATCATGCTCATTTAAACACACCACATTAATATGTCAGTGTAAATACATCATATTCTATACTAGCAGTAAAAGGCAGGTAATTTATAAATGAACTATCTAAATATCATTTAGAGTTAGAAAAATCATGACTGTAAGTATTTACACTGTAATAGAGAAAGATATGTTACCTTGCTTTCTTTAGGGTTGTTTGCTTTAGTTATAAAATGTCCTGCTTATCTTGTATTTATATTGCTTCAAAGACTGACACGTGTAAAGCATGAATGCTTTCAAAGAACTTTTTTGCCTTACAGAGCAAATAGAAGACAATAATGTTTGTGTTTTTCATATGTCTTTTATCGTTTCTTCTTCTTCTTCCCCAAATTGGGAGAAATCCATTTCTTCCACATTATCCAAGGTTTTATTAGCTGAAAGATAAGAAACTGTTGCTTGCAGAGTGTCAAAAGTTTTAGGACCTTCAGTAAAAAATATTTTTATTCTTGCAGGGAACAGCAAGTGGACTTTAAGTTGTCTTTTTTTCAATTCCTTTATCAGAGGGAGACATTATTTTCTTGCAGTTATAACTCCAGCAGAATAATCATTATCACATCTGATTATGTTGTCTTTGTATTTAACTGGAGAAGTTGACCATGCTGTTTTTAAAATAAGTTCCTTGTCCTGTGATGAAAAAAAAACTTTACTATTATTGATCTTGGGTGATTTTTTGATTTGATGGTTGATGAAGCAGCTCTTAAGGATCTGTGGGCTCTTTCAATTCCATAAGAAAGAGCTTCAGGCAATTTTAAAACTTCTGGTAACCAGGTAGTAAGGAAAGTCACCATGTTATCTCCCTCTGTTTTCTCTGGTAGCCCATAGATGCGAAGGTTATTTTGTCTGGACCTATTCTCTAGATCCTCTATTTTATTTTGTAATGAAGCATTTTGTTGTGATAAAAAATGTAGCTGAAGATCTTGTTCTGAGAGTCTGCCCTCAGTATCATTTAAGGATCTCTCTATGTCAGCTATTTGAGACTTCTGTTGGGTCATTATTTCTTGTAGTTGCTGTATTTGTTTTGTAGATCTCTCCTCAAAAGTGTCCAGTTTGGTATTCATTTTGTCAAATTACACTGACAAGTCTTGTATAGCATTTAATAAAGACTGTATCTCCTTTTTCATCGTCTGGTCCTGTGTGGTATGCTTAGAAAAGCTCATTTTCAGTAGATTCAGATACCTTCCTTGTTTTTGACAGGAAAAATAATGTTTAAAGCCAAATGTTTTGCACTGTAGACTTCTAGTGATATTATCAGAAGTAATTCAACAAAATGTCTACAATATCTAGTTTTTAAAAATTCCTGTCAGAAATATCTTTTGAGTGCAGAGCTGGGAAAAGATGCTGCCAACCAGTCTACATCCTAGCCACGCCCCCCCCAAGCTAACTTTTCTTGATTGCTATACCATTTATATTAATATTTGTTAGAACTACCACATCAGTTAACATATGCAGAGCTTCTTACCACCTATAAAATTATTCAGCGTTCACCTGCGTGTCCAGCACTAAAAAACATTCTACACAAATATGTTCCCAGGCGGTGACTGTGATCCAGTGACCAAAAACTCCTGTCTGTCTACAAACCTAACAAATCTGCTGGGCATTGTTTGTACTCATACAATGTTTCTACGGCCTGGAATTCCTTATCTGTACCATCAGGTCTATACCCTCGCGCCCATCTTCCAAAGCCACTCTGAAAGACTTCATAACTAAAAATCTGTTCTTGCTCAAAACTAGTATAAACTATATCCCTAAATGTGCGCAAGTACCTTTTCATTCCTTATACCTCTTTACTCTCACTTCTTTATTTAATTCCTTACTGCTATCAAATTCTCTTCCCTGACTTCCTCTCTAAATGTACCATAAGCCTGTTTTTCCCCCTCACTTCATATTGCAATTCCTATTTCTATTAGACTAACTTACCTTTAATTTCTCTAAAAACTGTCTAAAATTTCTCTAAATATTAAATTATTGTCATATACCTTGTATAGATGCTTAACCAATTATTTTTTTATATTATGTCTAATTTGTATAATTATTTAAACTGCAAATATTCTTATTTTATTTTTGAAGATTGTAAAATTATTGTTCTTAAAATGTTTTGTAACAATTTGGAAATTTTCTCCCCGGGCCTTCACTGAAAATGGGCTTCTGCCCAGTTGGACTTTCATGGTAATCAAACGTCAAATAAATAAATATGTAAATAATTAAATATTCCTGAATTTCTAAGGCCCTTATTTTCTTTGTCAATGGTTCTAAATATGAAGTGCATATGAAAGCTGAAAGAGGCCACTCCTGGGTGATTCCTCTCTTCAGACACAAATTAGCAGAGATGATCCCTCCCAATTTTAATTCTTGCCTCCAGTTCCTCATATATCCTCCTAATTAACCCTATTATTGTATCAAGAATGCAAATGCTTTAATTGTCCTCCTCATAGAGTCCCATCTTACTCTGTCAAATGCTTTCTCTACATCAAGACCCACCTACAACAGTGCATTTTCTTACATTCTGCTTCTCTCTGGATCATCAATGGTCTATTAATGTGGCCAAATGTTTGCCTCCTCTCTATCAAACCACAGTGTTCCATATCTATAAGTTTTGGCAACAACTTTGCCAATCTTTTAGCTATTACAGACATAAATACTTTGTAATCATGGTTTAAAATTGAAATGGCCTATATAAAGTTGGGTCTGATGGGTCTTTACCGTCTTTAGGCATTACAGCCACCACAGCTTTCTTCCAGGATACTGGTTCTTCCCCTTCTTTTAAAATACCATTAGGCAAAACCTTCCAAATCTTTAGCACATTCTTCCTTCCTAACTTCTACATTTCCACAAGAATACTATCTCTTCCTGGTGACTTTCTTGCAGATTGATTATATACCACTATTTTTATCTCATCTCCTCCTATCTTAACTATTAATTATTGAGCCTCATCTACCTCTAACCTTGTCATACTTAAGTCTTCCATAAATATTTCCATTTGTGCTCTTTCTTGATTTCTGCATTTGTCTGCTTTATACAAATTTTCACAGCATTTGTGAAATATCTCTAATACCGCTACAGAAGCTCTGATTATTTTTCTTGTCAGAGGCTCCCTAAGTTTAGCAAGAACCTTTTCTACTTTCTGTTACCTAAGATGTTGTGCCAAAGGCATATAAGCTATGAAGTTATGATCAAGAAAGAGTTATTTAACATCAATCTTTCTAAACGCATGCATATTATCCAGATATTACCTTATTTTCTCTTTAGCACTCTGCGGTTGCCCCTCTTCTTGTTCTGATGAGATTACATCTCTTAGAAGATAAATACATGACAGTGTAATCCTCCACCCCTTCCAGTAGCCCTTTACTGCCACAAATCTATTATCTTTTTTTGTTCATCTTTTATCACTATTGCAGCTTCTCTAGCAATTTGTATAAGTATTCCTGTTTTCCTTTGTTTCTGATACTCTGCTGAGCATCCATCCTGAAATCCTTTCTTTATCAAATTCACATGCTCATTTCTTTTGAAATGTGTCTCCATAACATTGTGATTTGCACTCTGTGTTTCTTAATATAATTCACTACTCTTACCTTTTTGTCTATACCTGTGAGAGTATTAACATTCCAAAATAATATAGATAGCATACCTATTATGATAAGAAGTTACTCCCACCTATTATACATGACAGCTTTTTGAAATATCAATTTCCAACTTTTGTGTTAGATGCAATGATTAATATTTGGCAAGCTGATCTTTTATACAGTTGTTTCTTGTCATCTCCATTTGAACCTATGTCACATTTTGCATAGCTTTTTTTGTTTTAAGGAGAACCCTCAAGGAAAACAAAAACAAACATACCTCAAGAACATCCCCATGACCTATTAACTTAAAACAAACACCCAAAATGATGTACATCTTCAAATAATGAAGTTTAGCCCTCCTGATAGGAGCAAGTGACCCAAATCAACAAGTGCACCCAGTGAAAAACAGCTTGCATGCTTTCAGAAAACATTATCTTTTAGCTTTAAGAAAAAACTGCACTGACTATCTTTAAGTATAACTAAATTATACACTGTTCTAGTAAATGCATTAAGGTACCAGGAAAGCTGCTATATCTTATTCACTTCCAATAATTTCACATTTTATTTTTTACTGAGCTGGTTTCCCTTGTACCTTTTAATTTTATGTTTCTCTCAGCAAACAATGCCCAGCCTTGAGTTTCACTGCCTGCACCTATAGGTAGCCTGCCTCCATGGAAACTTAAGAACAGAATATACAACTTCTTTCAGCTGCAGACTTCTCAACTCACACTGAAAATGTATTTGCTAAAAGAAAACTTTTCATTGCATTCAGTGTTCCCTTATTTTTAAAGCCCACATACTTAAACAGAAAACATGTTTTTAAATTAAGCCAATGGCATTTATCTAGACATTCACCTATGCAAAAGTAGAAGAAAACATCTCTGCTCTACATATATTATAATCAGTGCACTTTTACACCCCATCCCCCACCCAACAGCCCAAAATTGCAGCATATTAACTTAAATATACTTTTTAGATACCCCTGACTATATACTGCCTAAATCTGCTTTGCTATTTAATATGCAATTTTTATATAACTACTGCTAACAAACATTAAACATGTGAAGTGGGGTACATGCTGCTTGGTTCCCCCCAAGTTTAACAAAATCAACAAAAGTTCAATCTGTTTCAGCCACTTTTTCTTGTAAAGCCATATTTCATAAATGTGAAAGATGCTTTATTGTCTCAAATGTATTCACTAATTTCAATGTTGCTGGTCTTCATCCTGTTTATCTCCATCTTCAAACCCAAACTCTGCCTCAAGTCCAAGGTATTTAACAGTTCTTCTTATCAATTTCTCTGCTTTTTTGCTGTCTTTTTATCAGAAGAATGAGAAGCAAATCAGAAGATACAGAAGTAAAGTCCACTTCTGTTTGATGATTCACTTTTTGTTGGACAAACTTTTGTATTTCCTCCTTATCCTCGTCCACATAAAAAAATGTCTGTGAACTTGCAGGAAAAATGATTCTGAAAACAGCTGGCTACAGAAGTTTGAATCTCACACTTGCCTCTCGACATTCCCTAATTACTAGGAAAAGTTTGCTTCTTTTCTGAATGGTGTACAGTGCATAATCATTTTCCACAAATACTCTACTGCCTCTAGTTTTCAACACTTTGCCCTTCTGCCACAGTTTTGTTAGGATCAACTATTTCTGTTGGCAAGATTGCATTTTTCTAATACAGGTCTTTGTTGCTTTTTCATGGCCAAGTTTGGAGCATACACATGGATGATTTCAGCAACAAATATAAATTATCTTCTAGTTACTGCAATCATTCTGACAATCAGCTATGCAGTCTAACTCAACTATCGGTCTTACTAGTTAGACACACAAGGTATCTGCCAAGGAGAGTACTCTGAATTGGACTGCCCATTTTTAAGGAGAAGTTTAGTATCAGGGATACTGATAAAGAAGATAAAACATGCAAACAAAGTTAGTGTTGTGATATGATACAACTATGAAATGTAGCAAACTAGAGGAAGTAATGTTATTTTTACTGGCTATTAGCAAAGACTACAGCACAGCAGTGGACAGAAGTAATGTTATTTAGATTGTTACTAATTGTAGAGAAGACTATTATACACAGGAGGAAAAACAGAATAATTTCAGTAGTAAGTGAATGTGATTTAATGGATGGTGAAATGGACAATAAGGAAAACCTTATTTCAAGGACAGTTCATTGGAAAACATCTGGTAAAATGGTTAACATGGAAGGTGATTAAGGAGAAACTTGATAATTAGCAAAAGTGCTAATGTAAAACAACCTTTAAATAGGAACTGACTATACTGGCTTAAAAGGTAGGAGTAAAATATAACTCTCCATGTTAATGACCAAATAGTCCCTAAACAACAGAAACAATAAACTAATGCTCTTCTTTATATCCCCGAAAGAAGTATATCTCTATCTGTATCTAGCTACACACACACACACACACGCACACACACACACACACATATATATATATATATATATATATATATATATATATATATATATATATACACACACACACACACACACACACACACACACACACGGGTGTGTGTGTAAAATATATATTATATATGTGTGCATGTAGTTTGTGTGTGTGAGTTTGTGTGTGTGTGTGTGTGTGTGTGTGTGTGTGTGTGTGTGTGTGTGTGTGTGTGTGAGAGTGTGTGTGTGTGTATTTATTAATTATATTATTTAGTTTAATTTTGACCTGGTTAGTACAGCTGGGCATATGTTCATTTTTAGTGGAAACCTGGGGTGAAATGATTTAATATACAGACAATGATTACTCATCAACAGACTTTTATAATGTCATCTATAGGTGAAATATATCAAATACATAACAGTTTTCAAGGAGTTAATGTTAACATAAATATGATGGAAATGCCATTGTTATATACAAGTTGGTAAAGTGATGAGTTTCAGTAAGTAAGTAGTTAAACAGATAAGAAGAGGAGGCTGGAAAAACTTGCTCAAGGTTAAATGTTTATCTAACTATTTGTATTAATTTGTTTTATACAGAAAAATAGGTACAGACATATGTAATTGTAATTTGGTGTAACAAACATTTTAACAATAGTATAAATTGAATTGAGGGTTAATGTTTCACAATGAGTAATGTGTGTAAGGCAAAACGAGGTTTTATAACTTGCAATTGTGAAATAAAGATTTTATCTTAATAAAAATGATTACAATATGTACTTCCCAAAATGAAAGGCATACACAATCAAAAAGGTGCAAACTGAGAGAAATAGTAAGTAGCTAAGAGGCAAAGCCAAGGGCTGCTTTTGCATGTAAAGCATTGTAGAAAAAAAGGGTCATCACTACTGAAAATGGATCTCATTCAAAATTACTGGTACAATGCATAAACGTACACTGAGCTGACACAAAACAGTTGAAGTAGTAAGAGACAGAGAATGTTGGAACTGAATTGACAATTTCATTAACATGCAGGCATGATGTGCAGACACCCGTATCTGCTGTCAGAATCTGTGTCTCATAGTTTCATAGTTTCATAGTATAGTACTAGGCTATCTGCCCTGGGGCATTTGTAAGCCTAGCCATAGTGATGTGGCTTTTGCCACCCCATGAAATGGTACAAAAATGTACAGAATAAATCTAGAATACTGTGCCTCTGTCTAGTAGTGACACAGTGAAGGTCCCCTTATATAATAGAATTAGTTTACTGTGCCCCTGTCTAGCGGTGACACAGATGTGACCCCTGGGGTAAACTTACGATCTCAGAATACTAGTAAACTTACGATCTCCCATCCACTCATCAAGATTTCTCTTGAAGAGAGTCAGTGAGGGGCTCCGCCTAATATGAACTGGGATCCTGTTCCAAAGCATGGGAAGCCTCTGGGTTATGAATCTATACCTCCAGCATGTCCTATTCATACTTGTGCCGAGGTTTAAGTCTTTAGCTCTCGTGGTCCTGATGGATTTGGATTTTTTGAGGTGGAGCATGTCCATCAGATCCTGATTGGACATGGCCTTGTACGTCAGGCAGAGATCACCTCTGAGCAGGCGGTATGCTACTGAATAGAGCTGAAGTGTCTTTAGTCTGGCAGAATAAGACATATGTTGGAGACCCTTGATCCTTTTGGTGAGGTACTTTTGTGGTCTCTCCAGCTGTTGCAAGTGCCGGGTGAGGTACATACCAAATGGGGCATTGTACTCAATCATGGGTCTGATGAGGGAGGAATATAGGGGTACAATGACATCCTTGGATCTGGATGTGAAACCTTCATGATGAGGTGTGCAAGGTAGAATGTTTTTCTAACCACTTTGGCAATGTGGGTGTCAAATGAGAGGTCGCTGTCTACTTGGGTCCCTAGGTCTCTGATTACTTTTTCCGTATTCAGTGGGTTGCTGTCTATGTGATAATTTGTGGGTACTTTGTTTTTTCCAAAAGGGATGACTATACATTTTTTGGCATTTAGTTTAAGGCCGTGACTACGGCACCAGTTTTCCGTTTCAGTGAGGCCTTTTTGTAGGATGTGTGTATCTGCTGGTGTATCGACTATGGTGCCTGGTTTGCAGTTATCTGTGAACTTTGTCAGCCACAGCCCTCCCATGTTTGCTTTAACATCTGAGAAATAAATGCTGAACAAGAGGGGTCCCAGGACAGATCCCTGTGGGACACCACTTGTGACTGGCTTTGAGTCTGACATTGCTCCAGCGATTTTAACTTTATGGGTTCTGTCCTTTAGCCAGTTTGCAACCCATCTAGTGACATAAGGGTTTACTTTTAAGCTGTTTAGCTTATCTATGATGCCTGAGTGGGGTATTGTGTCGAAGGCCTTAACCAAGTCCAGGTATGCTGTATGGACTGCTTTGCCCTCATCAATGGCTCTAGTGACTGTTTTGAAAAAGTCAACCAGGTTTAAAAGGCAGGATCTGCCCTTTACAAAGCTGAACTGGGTGGGGTCAAGCGTCTGTAGGTCCCCTATGTCTCCGTTTATGAGTTCCATAATGATTCTTTCCATAGCATTGCAGACCAGGCTAGTCAAGCTTATGGGGCGGTAGTTTCCAGGGTCTGTAGAGGCACCCCCCTTGTGGAGTGGGACCACTGTTGCTGTACGCCAGTGTTCAGGTACATATCCCGAAGTAAGGCTAAGGTTAAATAGCAATTTTATGTGTGGGTTTAGCTCCTCTTGGAGTTCACGTAACACGCACCCCGGGATACCGTCAGGTCCCATTGATGCTGTGTTTTTTGCTTTGTTTAGGGCGGTTCTCACTTGGACATCTGAGATGACAGGAGATTACATTCAGCTGGGATAAGTATTTCTTCTTTTGGGGGTGAAGGAGGCGAGAAATTTGCACTGAACCTGTCAGCCAGAATGTTAGCAATATCTGTGGGTTCAGTATATTTTTTGTTGTTGTGAACCAACTCTGAGCATATCTGAGGGTTTCCGCCCAGGTTTCTAACATAGCTGAAGAAGGCTTTGTGGTTATCTTTAGTGTCCTTAACGATTTTTCTCTCAAAGTTTGCCTTGGATGTTTTTATGAGAGAACGTAGTTTTCTGCTAATGTTGATCAGAGATGTCTTCCCTTCATGGGATTTCGCTCTGACGTGCAGTAGCTTCCTTCTTTTGTTATACAATTTGTTTATGGCTGAGGTCCACCAGACAGGACGCTTAAATTTGGTGGAGAGGGACTTGGATTTGTTTGGGATTGCATGATCCATGCATTCTTGGAGATGTCTATAGAAAGCAGTTGTGAAGGATTCGGCATTGTGGGATGTGGTATCCACTGGCACAGTGGGCTTAAAGGATACCATCTCAGTCTAAAGAAGAGTGAAGTCTGCTTTTGAGAAGTTTTTCACTGTGGTCTTTTGTGCTGGGGGTGGAGGTGGGATATGTATATACAGGGTGATTAGTTTGTGGTCAGATCTCACTATTGAGGGGTATACTTCCGGTGTGGAGCATTTTGTCCCCATGTTTGTGATGATCAGGTCTAGTATATTATCTCCCCTAGTGGGAGAGGTGACTAGTTGTGCCAGTGCATTTGAATTTATGAATTCCAGGAACCTTTGGGCTAGGGTATTAGGGCTAGAATAATGTACCCAATCTATGTTTGGGTAGTTGAAGTCTCCCAGTATGATGGTATTTTGTGATATATTCATATCCTCCAATGTCTTCAGGAAGGCTGAGTGAGGTTCTTGAGATTGGGAGGGTGGTCTGTAACATGCTACCAGTTGTATAGCAGTTTTGCCTATGGTTAGTTGCACCTGTATGGTCTCTGATGCTTCATGTGTTGCTACTAACCTGGAGGTGTGGGTGTCCTTTATGAATATGGACACTTCCCCTCCCTTTGTGGTTCAGCCCGGGTTTTGGGGCCGAAAAGCATGATACAAGGTATAGCCTGGTAGTGCTGGGGTGCTCTCAGGAGCCTTGAACCAGGTTTCAGTTACTGCACAGACGTCGATGTTCTCCATGCTGAGGAGTGCATCAAGTGCCTGCATCTTGAGACTTAGACTTCTGGCGTTGAGCAGCATTACACTTAGTTTTTTTCCATTTTTGTTTTCTAAGGAGGTGGGTTTGTCTTTTGAGCCTTGACTAAAAAAGGCACTATGGGGGTGGCAAGAGCCTTAGCCAATATCCGGAAGCCCAGTGGTGACAGGTGTAAGCCATCCCTTGTGAAGCAGCATGGCTTGTCCAACATATCATCCCAGGCAGACAGACATTGGATCCCCTTAGAATGACACCAGTACTTGAGCCAATTGTTAAAGCTGATCATCTTGTCTTTGTATTGTGGTATCATTCTTGGTGAGGGCAAGATGTTGCTCAGGGTCAGGGTCATACCAGCCTGGGCTACATAATCGGAGAGCTGCTCTATGTCTCTTTTCATGTAGTCCAGGGAGGTACGTCTCAGGTCATTCACACCAGCATGGACAATGACGGAGTCATATTTGTACTTGCTTTGGAGTGACCTGAGTGCGTGTGTTATGTGGCGGATCCTAGCTCCCAATAGACAGCTCACAGTCACCTTCTCCTTGTTCAGCCTGGTCAGTGGGACATCAGTGTGTCTGACTATGGAGTCACCTATTACTAGTGTATCAGGCAAGGTGTTTGGCCTTAAGGGCTGCGATTGGTCGACACACTGATTTATTGAAGTATGTGTTGCATGTGTTTTGTTTTGAGGTGGTAGATTTTTGGATGTCTGCTTTGGGATCCTCTGTTGTTTTGGTAAGTTTTTTATTAGAGCCTCCGAGTATGTCTTTGTGTTTTTATGTGTTTGGTTTGCAGTGGTGGTAGGTCTATGTGGGACTGGGATTGCTGTGTGTGTGGTTGCCATCTCCTCCTGTCTGGTCATGCCAGCCCTGAGTTGAGAGAGTTCAGCCTCCAGTTTGGCTATATAGTTGCATCTCTCACATGTATTTGTGTTTGTTGGGAGGAGGAGAGGGTTGTCTGTGTACACGAGACAATTGTAGCATTGTCTCAAGATGCCCAGATTGACCAGCTGAACTGGAGACGACGCCAGTAATCTACCACTCGGCATGCTAGAACAGTATAAGGGAGTGGTATACCTTTAAGGGAAGTGGGTATTCACAGGGGTGGTAAGTAGATGTAGTGCTTTACTTAGTACGAGAGTGCTTACTTAGTAGAGAAGTATTGAGAACAAGTGCTAGGCTTATAATACAGTGAGTAGTCTGGTTATACTAAGAGTAGAGCTTCCTTAAGGGAAAATTTGAAGAACAGACTTGGCGGAGCCAGAAAAAGTTTAACCTTGTTTAACCGGCGCTGCGCTATGTGTACGACTGCGCAAAGCCGTGCAAACGCGGACTTTAAACAGTGAACTACAAAAGAGCTGGAAATGGTCCCAAACAACCAATTACTACAGCTTCTTGTGCTGAGGTCACTTCCCCCAAGGACAGGTAGGCTGCTCAAGGCTCCCCACTCCCACTGGTGAGCAAAGAAACTTCCTTCTATCCAAGTAAGGTAATGAACAACACAGGAACTACACCACAGCCCAGAATACAGCAATGCCTGTAAACTGGTCTAAACTAGTCGAGGAAGGTGGAAAAACAAGGATTATTTTTTTGTTTTTTTGTTTTTTTGGTAGAAACACACAGAAAATGCAGAAACAGTGATAAATTAGTTACACAGGCTAGCACACTTTAGTGGGCAGCCTCCACAGTTAAATTAAACAAACAAGCAAGCAAACTTTCGATCAAATTCGACTAAAATGTAACTTTAAGTGCAGATTTTAAAATAATGCAGCAATCAGTTAAAAAACAGTTCAGGCTAGTTCAAGGTAAGCTACAGAAGCTATTTCAAGTGAAAAAAGCAAAGATACTTAAATCCAGAAGGTAGTCGCTTTTCTGAGTTCCCTGCTGCTAGGACCACTCTGTAAACCCACGTGGAGCTTGTCTGAGCAGTATAGCCAGAAAAAAATGCCCAGAGGCGTATTTTAAACAGTGAACTACAAAAGAGCTGGAAATGGTCCCAAAGAACCAATTACTACAGCTTCTTGTGCTGAGGTCACTTCTCCCAAGGACAGGTAGGCTGCTCAAGGCTCCCCACTCCCACTGGTGAGCAAAGAAACTTCCTTCTATCCAAGTAAGGTAATGGACAACACAGGAACTACACCACAGCCCAGAATACAGCAATGCCTGTAAACTGGTCTAAACTAGTCGAGGAAGGCGACACGTTACGTATGCCAAAAATACATATGTATGTATGATTGTATAAACACTATATAAAACCAAATCTGAGATCTGCAGAAAGCCACTGCTAAAATACATGTAACAGACTAATTCCTTAATTATCATATCTAAAAATCAGAATTTTACAAAACACTGTAACAGCAGTATTGCTTTAAGATTTGCATGAATGTGGTCTTCTCAGATTTCTGTCATAATCCTGGTAACCAGTTACCATTTAAAATCAAATTAAATTAACCATACAGCAATACAATTATATGACTACTTAATGTACTATAAATGAAGTTGCTTTTTACATTTGTCACTAGATCCAAAATTCAGCATAATGCTTTTTATCAGTTTGAAAAGAAGACATGCTGGTTGTTTGAGAACATTTTACTATCATTTGTAGCTTGCCAAATATTGC
Organism: Protopterus annectens; assembly: GCF_019279795.1. Taxonomy (NCBI): domain Eukaryota; kingdom Metazoa; phylum Chordata; order Ceratodontiformes; family Protopteridae; genus Protopterus; species Protopterus annectens. Next base: position 197,028,416 of record NC_056740.1, read on the forward strand.
ATTATAAATGATGTCTTCAGCATCTGATACTTTAAAATTATATTATGGCAGCCTCAGTTAGGCATCTGATGTTTAAAATAAGATTTACGTGACTTCTGTGTAATAATTAGTGATGCAAAGGCTATAATGTAGTTAAAGTTGTATGCACCATTGAAACTGGTCTTGTCTTCCATTCCTGTAAGCTTTTTAAAAGACTAAAACCAAAAGTATGTTTCTGTCCAGCCAGTCATTTCTGGCACCAAAAGTTTAACACAGTAGTGTGTAGTAAGATGCCTTTGGGAAAACTACCTTTAAGGTTATTGAAAGATTTCAGAAATATGTTTTTATGTTTAGAGACAACATCAACTCATTCCCTTTTCAGCTGCTGAAATGTTTACAAAACTTATCTCAGAAAACAAGCCATGGTGATGGACTTTTTTCTCAAGGAGCAAGGCATCTGCCATGCTGCTGGTAATCCAGGTTCAAGTAGTGATTTTGTACCAGAGAGCTGCCTGAGTGATGTTTAGATGGGGTCTTTATCGCGTTATCGAACCTTCATTAGTTCAAAAACGTAAACATCGAACTGTATATATCGAAATCTAAAAATAACAAACTTTAAAAATGTCGAATCATGTATTTTCAAAATGTTTTAGTTGGCCTTCTCATGTTTAGTGATGTACAGTGTCATTGCGAGTTAATTAAGCAATAACCCATGCCTGGGTGTGGGTAATGCTGGATTTACTCATGGTTGGTGTGGTTTGGTCACATTAAATAATGTCCTTGTATAACGGCGCCATGCTGTCCTTCCACCACTGGACATCTCCGCTTTGCCATTGCTGATGTACTGCGCATGCGTTTGGAACTTGCGTTCCCATGCATACCCAGTACATCAGTGCTCGGGAAAGTATGCAACGGAGAAAAGAAGATCTCCGTTGCTCCATTTTTCTGTAATTTCTTTTTTTTTTATATTGATTTGTGGCAATTTAGGGGTAGGAGAGATGCACTCCCAACTCCGCACATACAAGAAAGACAGCTTGAAGAAAATACAAGGGAAATCAGGTATGTGTATTTAATTTTAAATACCGTACCTGATTTTCCTTCTATTTTCTTCATGCTGTCTTTCACGTGCGGAGTCGGGACCACAGCTTTATTTATTTTTTTAATAAAAAAAAATTAAAACTTGGACAATATACCAACGGAAAAAAAGTCCGGGCGACTGGACCTTTTTCTTTGGTATATTGTCGGATTTACAATGGGCACGCTGGCCAATCAGCGTGCATGTTTTGGAATAGTAATGGCCAGTCATGGTATGAATATTTATAAAGACATGAGTTAATGCAAATCTAACTAGGTTTTTATTAAATACCCACGGTGTTGCTAGCAGTTTTATGCATTATGTATAGAACGTACAAAATAACATTCATTTGTTTATTTTCACAATATAACATTAATAAGTATAAATATAAACATTGTACATTCAATTAAGTGTGTTACTCTCCATACGAACTGCAAATATGGCTGACACTTCACTTACTACTCCAGGCACAATAGGTAGCATATATTACACTGTAACTTCTCAAAAGAATACAGAAATGCTGCAGTTTGACGGTTACTTGTACAAATTAGAGAAGGCTATTAAAAATAAGCGTTACTGGTGATGCAGACTAAAGCTACTTCATAGATGTAGAGGTAGGGCAGTTACTGAAAAGGTAGTAAATGGGAAGTTGCTCACCAACATGTCTCTGATGTAATGGAAGTACAGAAATACAGAGCGTATCATGAATTAAAAGAAAGCGCTCGGTTAACTAGAAGTACACCGGTTTTGTTAGTTGATGATGTTGTTGCAAGTACATCTGTTGAAAGCATTGTAAGTGTACCATCAAGACGATCAATGCTTCAACAGGTGAACCGGGTGAGACATAAGAAAATGCTAACTTAGAGTCCTGTACCTGCAACACTAAATACAGTAGACACTAGTAAATATTGTCTAAAAGAGGGAACATTCATTAAAAAGAGAATGGTAGATATTCATACTAATATAGATGTATTAGTATTTACAACTAAAGAAAATCTGCAAGACTTATGTTTCACGAGTATTTGGTTCATGAATGGTATATTTTTGACTAGTGGACATCTGTGTAGACAACTATATACCACACATGGCTTAATTTCCTTTGGAGAATCTACCAAATGTTTACCTCTGGTCTACTGTTTAATGACAAAGAAATCATTCAAGGCTTACAACTACTTGTGGGAGTGTGTATTTGTGTCGTCATCACTTGCTTTAGAATATACAGTACAATATATTGTAATGGATTTTGAAATGGCAACTATTAAGAGTGCTAGACATAACTTTAATGCAGTGAGTAGCAAAAGTTGTTTGTTTAATTTCAGTCAAGTTATGTGGAGAAAAGTTCAATCCCTTGGATTGGCAAGCCTTTATGATAAACATGCAATATTCCAATTGTTGGTTAAAAAACTTATTGCATTTGTTCTTCTTTCGGCTTTTCCCGGTTAGGGGTCACCACAGCGGAACTCTGGTCCGCTAATGATTAGCAGTAGATTTTTCTACGGGTACCGAGGTGTCAGGTCGACGACCAACTTCAACAAAGGCACACCCATTCTACACATGTCTTTCGAACGCCACTTGACCACGGGGAGGACATGCAGACCCCACACAGAAGGCACTCCAGCCGAGAATCGAACGGGAAAACCTCCTGCTGTGAAGCAACAATGCTACCGCTGCACCACTGCGGCTTAAAAAAATCTTTTTTAAATGAAGATGACATCATTCCAACTTTACACAGACTTTTTGAATGTTTTCCCACTGAAGGGAAAGACCTGTTCTCATACTTTTCAGACGTTTACGTTTTAGGACATCCCAGAAAGCAGCAGACGAGAAGTAGTACAACCAGTAGACTTCCACCTATTTTTCCAATATACTTTTGGAATGTTTACTCTTTAAATCAGCTGTCACTTCCAAGAACTCAAAACTTTGTCGAAGGGTGGCACAGGCATCTTAGATGTCTGTTAGGACGATGCATTTCAGACATACCTGCCGTTCTTAATGTTTTAGTAAGAGAACAGAATAGGGTTAATGAAATGAAGTTACAAATGAGATTTGGATGTCATCGGTCACCTAAAAAGAAAAAAAGTATGGAGAGACAACACAGAATGCAAGTTATTTTGGATAAAAGATCAGAGTATACTGCACTTGAGTTTGTAACAGCTATAGCGATGCTTTTAAAGGTGTAGTTACCTTAAATCGCTGCACTAATCCACCAGTTTTTGTAGATACTTTATTTAGTAAGTGAATGTTTCAATATTCTTTAATATCTGTTAAACTGTTTTGGTGTTTGATTAATTACCTCGGAACTTACATTTAATTACACAAATCGGATTAGGATTTATTTCATTATGTGAAGTGCTGGACTCATATTGTATTAGATTTCGGTTGCGTGTATTTTACCGGTGTATTGTGTCATATTTTGTTTCTCACTTTTAGGAGTTGTAGGGATGCAAAGTGGGCCAACCATTGCAATTCGAATTTCTAAAATCCGATATTTTCAGCATTTGACATTTTACAAGTTTGATATATACAGTTCGATGTTTATGTTTTTGGACTAATGAAAGTTTAATAACATGAAATAGACCCATTAAGATGAACAGCAGTTGTTATTTATCTAACCACATTTGTGGGAGTTTTTTTTTTTCCATTCTGTTTTATTAGTACACTTGGTCAAGGCTGGCTGCACGGAGTCTGTTCAAGAACAGGATGTATGTAAAAGGCCCACAGCTTGGCCATGAGAGTAAAGTCTACCTGGCTAAAGCACCACACTGTAGTAAGAAGGAAGGAAGCGATATTTATTTTAAAATATGATACAATGTTTCCAAGATGTTTAAATAGTTGAGTAACACAAAACAAAAGTAGGTGGTATCCGCTTCCTGTCAGAGTGTAGCCCACTTGTCTGGTGGGTAAAAAATCAAGATGGAAGAACACTCTTACTGGAATGGTTATTACTCCTGGTGGTCCAAGTCTAAGACCAGAAAAGGACTTAGCTGTTTGCATGTAGTCTTGAGGAAGACTGTTTTGGCTCTTAGAATGGCCTTTGTAGTCTTGAGGAAGACTGTTTTGGCTCTTAAAAGGGCCTTTGTGGTGTGGAGAGTGGTCCTGAGGAGGACTGTTTTGGTTCTGAGAAGAACCTTTGTGGTGCGGTGGTCCTGAGGAGGACCTTTGTAGTCCTAACAAGGACTGTTTGTGTAGTACCTGTTAGGTAAGAGGTTGGGTTACACCCTCTGAGCCTCCAACTGAACAGACAGGGTCTGGCCCTGTCAACAGATCTTTTTTGGTCCTATAAAGGACCTTTGTCAGTCCAGATGGGTCCTCAGTGAGGTCCACATGTAGTCCTTATAAGGACTGGTGTGCCCCCTTGTTAGTCAAGGCCGGGCTAGGTGATTTTCTGGTAGGTAGCCCTTAGAAGGATTGGTGTGCCTCCTTGTGGTTCAAGGCAGGGCTTATTGGTGGAATCTCAGCTAGTCCTTTGAGGGTCTTGAAAAGAACTTAGTTAGGCCTTGGAAGGACTGTTCAGAGTTAAAAACCTCAATCCCTTATAGGTACAGACAGAGATAAAACGATGGACAGGCCTTAGACAAAACAAAATCGGCCACAGCAAAACACACATACAACACAAATAGCATGTAAGGTGATCACTGTGAAATAAACGAATCCTTGAGCCAGTTCCAGTCCAAAAGAAATCCTTTATTCAGTCCTTGCAGGTTACAATTTTCAATACAACCTTCCTCCAAGCATTGTTCTGAGTAACTAAACTTTGTGTAGTGTGCTTACTTTTATACAGATCTAAAGGGGGTGTGTCAGGTTAGACAGCCAAACATGATGGTGGGGGGGTTGGATAGGATGTTGCCTTTATTTAGTGTCCTTCATTTAAGTGTCCATTATATTCTGTATTTATTATTGTACCTGTGGCCTGGATTGTGGCTGAAAAAGGTCTAAGAAACACTGGCTTGCTTAACTATATTAACAACCAACCAAATAAATAAATGAATAAATAAAAATCCTCTAATCTGTTTTCATAAGAACAAGCTACAATATGAATTACGCAAATAAGGATATAAAATGTTCAGTAATTACAAGCTTCCATGACAGCATATTTGCGTTAATATTTTAAAGCACTTAACCACTAATAACAATTCCATGCATTAATGTTAAATGAAAATAAGAGATTGCATTTAATAATACTTCTACTTTCCAGCTACATACAACGAAATCTTGTAAAGATGTCTGGTGAAAAAAAGACAATAAATGTACTTATGTATAGTACATGAGACACTATGATTATTCTCTATAAGTGAGAAAAATACACGTGTTAAGCACCTTTCTCATGTCTGAAAGGTGCCTAACAAATGTAGGTTCTTAGCAAGCTTTTATTAAACATCCTTTATGTTGTTAAGTGCCCCTAAGCACTGCTAAGATCATGCTTCTCTCTAGGGATTAACAGCAGGTAGTACCAGCTGGCCAAGAATAGTGGTAGAAGGCAAAACTTCTTTAAAAGCTGTTATATATGTACCTTTTGTCTGCCACTCTTACAATGTGCCAGAATGTAGTGCAGAACAACTTTTAAAGCCATTCATTATTCAGAGGGATACGCTTTCTGCCTGCTGTTTGGCAGAACTAAGTGCTTTACTGGCTTTCAAAGGCTTTTAAAGCAAGGAAAATACTTATCAATCCTACAATTTGTTTTATCTTACACATGGAGCATATAAAGCTATATGCACTTCAAGGAATTATGATTGGGTCTCACTGATGATAACCATTATTATATGTTCTCCTTTTGAAAGGACAGACCTGACTCAAGACAACAGACATCATAAATGGTTCATATACAACTGGGACACAGATAAGAATATAAAGAACATTTAAAGATAGTAGAAAACATAACATATGCATAAATACAGCATTGTACATACAAATTCACAACAGCAAAAAATATTTATACCTATATATACTGATATTTGTTTAGTGGGAAACTCCAACTGCGTCACAACAGCCCCCTTTCACCGGAGGCCCAGGGAGAAAAGCTCCATTTAACACAGAACAATTTTTCAAAAACATTACATAGAAAACAGTTTAAGATTATATATTTCAAAAATAATCAACAAAGGCACAGAGATATAACAAAAATATGTTACAAACAGATCAATGAGAAAAAGCAAAGTAAAACACTTTACACAATTCTGGCGAGTGTTGTTTTGGCAGTTCACAGTAGTAATAAGTAAAAGTCATGTGTTTAGTTAAACTCTAACTATAAAGGTGAGAAAGTTTAGGATATATTAGTACAATGGGGGAAGGTGACAGAAAGAGGTTATGTAAAATTGTAGAGATTGCAGGATAACCAGATGAAGATGATAAAGTGGTGAGGGGTGGAAAAAACGTACAGACAGGGGTGAAGAAAAATAGAAAAGTACATGAGATTGATGTTCAACCAGGGGTATAGCATGAGCAGAGCCATGAGTGTGATAGGTGGTCTTTCAGAAGATGCCTGAAGGAAGGATGGTAAGTTAATATCCGGTAGACCATTAATTAAACATCATTTAAATATATATCTCTTACAATATAACATATGAGTGGTAGACATGCAATAAATAACTCTGTCAGGGAGTTAGACAAATGTTAAAGGGAATAATAGAAAGTAGAAAGATGGTGTTGGAAAGCAAATGGATTAGAAGAGTAATACATGTAAAAATGTGACAGAAAATTAAGAATGTGAGTTGACAACTTAATGGGAGAGAGTATACAGGACAGAAATGATAAGCAAGGTGAGGTGGCATCAAATGTGGAAGGAAGGATAAGGCTTAAAGTGGATTAAGAGAAGCCAGTAGAAACAATAAAATGATGATAAGAAGAACTGGGGAGGAAGTAAAGAAGTTAAATTCTGGCATTTATATTTTCATTTAGATGTCCCCATGACCATGGGCCTACATTTGTCAAGTTCCACTGCATTACCTAATTGATCTTGACATTTGCTCCACAGAGCAAGTGCTAGGCTCTTAAGACTTTCAAAATGTTAACCTTGCATATACTTATAACAACTGCAGCTTTTGACACTATGACTGGAAAAGTGAAAGGTTATTTGCTTGGGGAGGTTAGGGAATCACCTAAAGTAGTTTGTGTTCATGGGAACGCAGTAGTTGGGCTACTCTCACTTCTACAGTTAGCAAGTCTAATTTATCAAAGATAATACAGTGGTATTTGTTACATGTAAATGAAAAATATGCATACCGTTTGTAGCATGAAATAACAACATCATGCTTTAAGGAGTTGCTTCCTACAGTCTTGGGTTTAATTCCCTCAATCTCCATTTGCCTACTTTGTAATACTGAGCAAGTCACTTGACCAGACTACACCCTCAAGCCATCTCTGAAAAGGGTCACGTGTCTAGAAGGCTTCTTTGACTAAAAAAAATAAATAAAAAAAAAGTCTGGAGGAGCTGGGGGCTTAATTGAAGATTCAAAATGAAATGGGGAAGGCTAAGTTTTCATGGGAAAATAACAATGTTAGGATAGTCCACAGACTGAAAGAGAGAAACATTTATTCATTTTGTAGTATGCACTAACTTTTGGATGACTTTCTTCATTATACTGGAAAAGTGCTTTAAGAAAAAAAATGTGGAAGCTATGGTAATATAAGATGATGTCTACAGTTGCAAACCTGCTCAAGAGGGAATGTGATGCAGGAGAGTACCTGAAGCTAGCTCAGTCTGCCTAGTCATTTGTATGTAAAAAACTGGGAACTCATTATTAGAGACTTTTATAAGGAGTTTAATAGTAAACACATTTGATAAGCTAACAAATTCTTCTGCTGGAAGAAAAGCAGAAAGAGTGAGAAAGCAGGTAGCAGATCCTAGAAAGCTGTCAGTGAAAGCTACAGGGTTGAGGTCTAGGAGATCCAGGCTGAGATTTTAATAAATATTAATAAAAGTGAAAGGTCAAACTCAGAAGACTGAGGACACATCTTAACTATTTTTCCCAAGTCTAGAATGGTCTTTATACACTGTGAAACAGAAGGGGTGATACAACTGGTTGTTGTTGTGTCTTTTGGCTTTTCCCGGTTAGGGTTCGCCACAGCGGAACTCCGGTCCGCTAATGATTGGCAGTAGATTTTTATGTGCCGAGTTGCCAGCTCTGACGCACAACCTTCAATGAAGGTACGCCCATTCATGCATGTCTCCAGACAGAAGACGCTATAGCTGAGAATCGAACGGAACAACGTCTTACTGCCAGGCAACAGCGCTACCGCAGCACCACCACCGTAATAAGGGGTGATACAACTGGTAATGTACAAATTAGTCACATAAATTAAGAGAGGAAGTAAGGTTGTTCAGTTCTGTTAGGGCAGTGGGGCTTACCGTGTAAAAAGGCTTTCTTATGTTTCCGTGTATTATACCAGCCAAACTGTTTAGGCCCATATCAGTAAGGCGTATGGTCAGTAGTCATCCATCTGATAATCTCATGCTAATTATCATTCCTAAATATATGCTGGCTGCTGTATTTCTTTGTATAACAAAAATGTTGTTTACAGACTACATTTTTGTTATTTTAGAGACATGGCAGAGAAGATAAATGATTGCTTTCTCTCATTTATCATAACCATTACTATATGCTCTCCTTTTGTCAGTACCAACCTGACTCAAGACAACAAATATCACATATGGTTCATGTACAACTTGGACACAGATTAAAATGATCTCCTTAATTTCACAACAGCCTCTGGATTTCAAAAGTTTTAAATGAAGAATCCGTATGGCAGTCTTCCACATATAAGACAAGGTATATTTCAGGACAAATACAGTGATAATATATGTAAAAGGTTTAGCATTAATGGAGGATGCTATTTTAATGAAACGTGAATGTAGTTTACCTGTGCTGAAGTGTTGTATTGATGCTAGATGCTACTTTAATGAAGTGAGGGTACAGGAGTCCTGTGCTGTGGGGTTACATTGATAGCAGATGTGATTTTAATAAAGTCTGGGTACATGTTACCTATGCTAAAGTTGTGCACTGATGAAGGATGCTATTTTAATGGAGTGACAGAACAGATTTCTCTGTGCAGAGGGACTGCATCAATGGCAAATGCTATTTTAATGAAGTTTGGGTAATGGTCGCCTGTGCTGAGGCACCTGACAGATTATCAAAAAGGTGTCTTATATTTTTGAGTGTTCAAAGTCTGAATGTCCATTAAATAAATCTGCACAGCATATTCTAAAAAAATTACTACTGTTTTAGCTACAAGAGAAATCAGTGTCTTATTTTACATCTAATGGTGTCATGGAGTGCCTTGCCAGATTACTGCCTTCTGACTTTATACACCTCCAGGCTGTCACTATGATCAAGTGAATGAAATTTGTCCAAGGTTATACATTTGCCTTGTTTCTCACACACAAAAACCCTCATCACATCAGGGATAAATTGTGAACATTCCAGAAGGCTGCTAAAAAAATACTTGCCTTCTTGGATTGCTGTTCTTTCTCCCATGATCCTATAGCACCTTAGGTTTGGATTGGCTTTCTGAAAGTCTCAGTTACCTGCTGCAGAAGAACTGATCACCTTTTCTTTTTAAAAAAAAATGTCACCCTCAAAAGTGCATCACAGTCACTAGATTTAATGCTGTTTGAATTTACACTTCCTTCAAAAGTGCAAGGATATGGCAGTAATGATGATCAATAAGTGGGATGTAACGGACTTTTATTATACACCCTTTTGTGTCAGATATAATCTCACATAAGGCATGACTGACTGACCGACATGTATCTTTCACCCAGGACTGTAGTGATGGCTCATTCATTTCATTATATTGCAGTTTTCACCATCCTTTTATTAACATTATTTCAAAGCAAACTACTTAGTCTCACATTTAATAAAAACATGGTGCTGGTCAGCGTGCAGCTTAAAAAAATACTGCTAGCTGGGCATCAGGTGAAAAATGAGTGATGTCACTACCAGCACAACGGCATTGGGACTGGGATCCAAGATAACATGTCGTGTGGCATGAAGGAGTTAAGATGTTCTGCAACATAAACAGCTTGAATGACACACATTATAAATTTGTTAGGTTTTAGTACAGAAGGTTGTACATTTATATTCACTAGATTGGTTTATTCACTTGGCTAGACGTTCCTTTAGAGGGATTACAGTGCTGACTGATAAATTGGAAGTTGAAGCCTGGAGATGCCTCTTATACAATGGTGAATAATAACTACTTAGGTGATTCTCTATACATACCTATTAACTCATGTGAAGATGGTTATATCTGCAACAGATTCTTTCCAAGTTACATTTATTATGAATGATTATAATGTTAACTGTGTTTGTAACGGTTGTATTTTTTATAACTATGTTTTGGAGCTTTTCTCCCCAGGCCTCTGCTGAAAAAAGGGCTTTTGCTCAGTCAGATAATCCCGGTTAACAAATGTAAAATAAATAATAAATAAATAAATAATATCACTAAGCAGCTCAGTATGCTGCTAGTAGCTTGGGTTGTCACTGCTGGTAAGGAAAAGTAGTATATTAGCTTATGTAGATTTAATTACTGACCGTGACAGTTAATAAATCAGGCCAAGAAAAGTGGAATTTTGTTTTCCATAGACAATAAGAATAAGAAGTTACTGTATTAATTTTTAATTAAGTTAATGGCTAGTAAAGTTATATTTATGTATCTCTGCTGTAACACGATGCATCTGTTATGCCATCTCTGAGACAGAGTCAGGATGTATGACAGAAACATAAGTCTGCTACAGCATCACCCACGATAAATGCAGTTTTTATCTGAAACATCATCTGAGATAAGTAGGGTATCACTAGATATTATACCAGGAAATTCAAGGAAATGTGCCCAAGGTCACTCGCCTAAGAGATGGCAGGTTATAATGGTATCAATGACTCAAATAATGTACGTATGACAGAGGTTCATGGAAAGCAGTATCTTCCAATATAAGAAGAACATTCTTCCTTCTAAGTGCTGGGGAAATCAGGACTAGTTATTAAAGCTAAAAATACATAAGCATTCTCCTGAAGTAGTGATAAGATAGTAAGGTATTATGTATACAGTGAGGACCATGCTCTCCTCAAGTGTATCATGTGTCATAAAATAATTCTCAGAGCTGACAAACGCAGTATGTTAGCAGCAGTTTATAATCAGTCCAGATCAATACAATGGCTGACTCCTTAAGAAACACTTAGAACAGAGGTACATTTATGTATTGCAGTTTCCTTAACTCTTTGTAAACATTCTAACATATTACACAAGTCCTGAAATACTGAGTATTGGGCTTACATCACAGTCACTTTCATACGCTATTACCAAAAGATGCAAATTTGCCGGGTAGTCAGAAGCACGGTTAGGGTGGGATGAACGAACAACCCCCCCCCCCCAAAAATGAAAAAAAAATAACAGCTGTAAATTATTTTTTTGCCGTTTTCAGTTTCAGGCGTTAGTTATCTACATGCTGGTTTTCAGGTTTCTGAAGTTCAGCACTCAGGTAATAGCAATAGACAGTTCTGTTGCTGTGGTAGAAAATGCATTCTTGGCTTCGTTCTTGTATAGTACTCTGCTAACATCCCATCTCCGAAGTTCTGTATTGAAGCATGTTTCATCATATTGATCACTGCCGCAGAAGCCTTAGCTGTGCACAGGCAGGGGACATTTTCCTTACATGACATAAAACGTGCACAGCCTGCTTCAGGAAACATGACATCTTTGTGTGGTTACCTTCATTTAGCAGAAAGGTTCAGTTATGATTTTTTTATGTGGTTACCTTCATTCTACAGAGAGTTTCAGCTATATTTTTTATGTGGTTATGTGGTTATGTACAGTTTTTCCATCTCACTTGCACACTTTTTTCCTTGCTATACAACAACTACTTACAAATGCTTAAAGGAAAACTTTATTCACATGGTCTTTATTAAAATATTACAATGAAAGTAAAATGAAAGCATTCTGCCTTAGGGTAAAGGTATCAAAAAATGTAGGCACAGGTTCATTTATCACCCTTTACCAACCCTGTAATATAAAGATTATTTCATTAAGTAACAGCATACCTAATAGTGCATTTAAGACAGTAGGGTTGCATACACTCAATCATCTTCTGATGTAGTCTTTCTGCAGGAGACATACCACTTACAAGATGAACATATAAAACTAAACACATGGCTGTATACTTTGGAAAAAAGTGAGGTAGTAATATTGATCAACTGTACAATTTCCCTAAGGTGTTCTTTCAAGAGAAAATTAATTATTTACATAATAATTTTATAGCAGAGCAGAGCAAATTAACTTTGTGCTTACATTGTGAAATCTTTATTTTTAATCTTGAATAATTTATTTAGTCATTCATTCATTCAGTTTTTGGTGACCAGGATAGTCCTACAAGACATGCCCTGAGGTGAAATTCATACTGACTAGGCATAATTTGGCCAGGATACTGAAGAAGTTGCTCTATTCCTTCTAGTTCTGGGAAGAATGAAGGAGGATCCGAAATGGCCAAAAGTGGAGCAGTTATAGACTGCAGCAGACTGGAAAATGTAACTGTTACAGCACCTGAAGTAACAGAACAAGAGTCTAAAGAAGGAATAATGACAACACTTTCAATTTATCAATTATCAGTCTAGACTTTACTGGAGTTAGCAGCTGTCTTGGATGTTGCTGATAGTACCTCACAGAGATCGTAAAGAGACTGTATGGAGGGAACTGCTACTAACTTCTACAGCAATGTAAAAACTATATTCTGTTACGTGAGTGAAACTACTGGCACTATGGTTAATTCAGCAGACAGAAACCAATAAGTGACAACAGAATGCACAGATAACCCCAGGAAGTGCTGAGCATTACCAAGAAGTAATATCGGGGTACAGCTGAATATAAAATGAAAGACTTTTTTTGGAAATGCTGAGTATGAAACAAGATGTTGAAAGCAGAATGAATACAAAATGGAGTTATGATCTTGTGGCAGTAGGCACACCAGACATTTTTAAAAGTCCTTATCGCAAACACCTGACTAAATGCCATTATACATAGTAAAGCAAGACACCAGATAACTTATTCTGCATGGAACAATTAACAAATCCTGCAGATGTAACTGTCCCTATCATCTGGGCTACTATTCATACCAGTGAAGTGTCCCTTTTTTAAAGTCTCATTTGAAGTTGTTGTTTTCATGAATAAAATGTTAAATTTATTTGAAAAAAAAAAAGACTCTGAACGACAAACTAAGATTTAGAAGATTTTTTTTTGAGATTTAGAACTATCTTGTAAAAAATAATATACAGTGGGTTTTACTGGGGTATTCTAACTGTGCAAAATGCTGCTGTTTGGACTAAAATGTATAATGGACTACATGTTATGGACTGGCAGGGAGGGAGAGGGGTGTAGCAACATGGCTTGCTTATCCCTTCCTGTAAGTATGGAGTGCTGCATGTTCAGGGAGGACATTGCAAGGCCAGATTTCTCTGATTGCGACCAGGGAACTACTTCATATGCTTGCAGTTGGTGGATGGGTTTCCTTGCTGATGCATGCCCCTTGTGGAAGTGAGGGGCTGTCTATTGCTGCCAGGCCATTGCACATTCTATCTTCTCGGTGAATGGAAGCATGTAAAGGGATATAGTGCATACAAAAAATGTTCAAACCATCCTTGATGGCTACCTCACTGATGATACCCCCCATGCCCATTTGATCCTCACCCTTGTGATGGAGAATGAATGAGATGTTTAATGGAAGGGAGTTGATGACTGGCAGGCAGTGGAAGCAAACTGTGACAAAAAAAGGTTGTCTGGTAGATGGTTATGGGGACAGGATATGTTCCTACACATAGGTTTTAACCTCTTAGAAGGCCAGTGTGGAACACAGACCCTAACAATGTGACAAATGGTCAAAATGTGGAAAACCCACTTTCACATTGCGCAAAACTTGCCATCGCCATGGAGCATGACAGAATATCTGTAAAACTCAATAAGACACACTTCTTAGATCCCAAACCTTTATTTTTATACCCTGCAATACCATAACCACACCATAAGTAAATGAAACAGCACTTTACAAAAATAAAAATCACATTTATTACATTTCCTAAACAGGCATTACAAGTCACACAAATGATTTTAGTTAGACCAAGTTAAATAGCATCCTGTCATATGTCAGATGTAGACTTATTGTATGCTGCTGTGGCTTTCTTGGCTGCCTCTAAAACATGTTTTGGCAGCTTAATATCACAGACATCCAGTTCTTCGTTCATTTTAACTGCCAACAAAGAGTTCAGTGTTTTTACACTCAGAGACTGACGCAGTTCAGTTTTCACTTTCCGTACCATGCTACATGCTCTTTCTGCTTGTGCATTAGAGTGTGGTAAGCAAAGTAGGCTCATCATCAGCTGCTTAAAAAGTGGCAGTTTCCCTTCAGTGCAAATGTCCCTCAGAAGGTGTTCCCAGTACTTTGACACACATGAGTGGGGCCCATCTACTGGGCCTGTCAGATTCCACGTGTCCTCGACCTGATATTCGGTAAATTCATCGATTAATTGTTCAGCCTCAACATCATTTTGACACAAACCCAGATGGAAGCCAACATCCCTGACAAGTCCCGAAGAAATGTCCAATTTTTTGGCTGGATTAATAACTAATGCAGCATCTTTCAGTAAGTGATCCTGCATGGGGAACTTTTTCAGAATTTTCTGCTGCACTGCAGCATAAAAACAGTAACTTTTTTATAAAAGTTAAATTAAATGACTGTGCCGGCAATATCCTCCTCATGGCTGTTCATGTACTGCTTGACTTTGTAGCCAATATGCAGTTCACTATTTGGTAGAACACAACTACTGTCAGTCAACACTGACACATCACTGTGTTTGATTAGTCTGACAGCAGCTGCAGGTCTGAGGAGTCTGCCAGCATACTGCTGCAGGAGTTTATGCACAGGGGCATGCAGTGTCAGTAGCCGGCTTTCTCAGCTCTGAAGCTAGATGTTGAACTCCAATAAGGGTTCCAGTGCATACTTAAGAAACAGAAAAATCATATGCACTTCATGACTCTGCAGGTTTTAGAAATTAAGTCAGTTTAAGCAGACCTTGGCTCTGCAGATGGAAAATATGAATTTAGAACTGGCCACATGTCCAGAGTTCTGTTAATTACCTTACCAAGACTAAGCCATCTAGTAGGTGCATGTCTAATGATCTTGAGGGCATCGGTATCTGTAAACAAAACAAATTCTTGCAGTTTTTGTTGTCTTTGTGTACTGGAACTGAAACGGCAGTACACATCTGATATAAGTTCTTCAGCTGGTTAATGCAGCGCTTTTACAGCAGCCTTACTGCAGAGATCTGCCAAGTGGCAGAAACACCCCATGTTTATAACTGTCGGGTTCACCTCCTTTAAATGAGACAGCACAGAAATGTGTTTTCCTATCATTGAGGCAGCATTGTCTGAAGAAAAGCCCACAATGTTGGAAACTGGAATGTTAAATTTTGTCAGAGTGGACATTAACGCATCAAACATTGCTTGTCCGGTTTCTGACACACATTCTGGCATATGAAGGAACCTTATCACATTTTTGCTTGCCTTTTCATCAAGGTAACCAACAAGCATCACTAACAGTTTGTCATCTCCCATGTCTGTGCTTTGGTCCATATACACACAGAATGGTGATTTCTGGCAGGCTGCTGCAGCATCATTCTGGTAATGAGGCCCCAGAACATCCCGTGCAGTGCATAACGCCGTCATTGCTCCACATGTCATTTTCTGGAGAACATTTTGATCCTCTCCACACTTCTTCATAAATTTCAGGATGTGTTCTCCTGCTGCAAATGATAAGTTGTGTTTAGCAAGGTGAGACACAAAATCAAACTCTGCCTCAACCACCTTTGTACTTGCTAAACTCTGAGGTCCAAAGAAATCCACCATAGATCTTCCTGCTGCATGCTTGCAATTCTGCCTGTATTTCTCACTGTTGGCATGTCATTGCAGATCATGTCAGCCCCCATGATGGATTGTGAAATCTGTGTTACAAGTCTTGAAAAAGGCAAATTTCACGCATTTGCCCAACTTGGCAGAAAAATTGTGTATCTTCTGTTCTTTGGGGAGCGATCTGTATCTACATCCCTGTCCTCATTGTAATCTGGGCAGTCTGTACCTAGCAGGTTTGTAAAACAGTGGTGTTAAACAATGACAAACAAATGGGACCATAGTGCAGAAAGAAAAATTAGAAAATCTCCTCAAAAGCAAAGATGAGACAATAGGGCCATAACCTACCCATATAACTGGGAGTTTCCTGACTTTGCACCCTCTTCTCTTGCTCATCTCTGCTCTTTTTGTTTACTATGAAGGCCTGCATTATCAGATTATTCACTTCCTTGCTTTGACAATGACACTCACTCCTCTGGTACTCACTTGCCCACCTAACCAGTGCTGCAGAAGGGAAGAGTGATTTTCATGACATTCAGTACTCTCAAAGCACCCTTGATTATATTTCAAAATCCATGCCAAGGATGAACACATCCAGCTTAACAAATGCACTTGCAATACACACACACACACACACACACACACACACACACACACACACACACACACACACACACACAGACAGATGACAATACTACTTGCATTTTACATTAACCACTTTAGATGTGTTCTACCCCTGTCCTACAGCCAGTTCTGGGCCTGGGAAAGGTGTCTAAAAAGGTTACTTAAAACTAGGGCCCTATGTACTTTTACAAGAATGTGCCATTTAAGACATCATGCCTTGGAACAGTTATGACCAAAGAATGCAAGAATGCAAAATCAAGTTAGACTCTAAAGTTCTACCAGAAAACAAAACCGGATACTATAAATCATCTCATCACTATAAATTACTCACTTTTGACATCCATCCTGACATACCTCTCAACCTCTTAGTGCAAGAAATCTGTACAAAGCCCTGCCCAACGTACTAGGGGGACAAGCAGCACAAAAAGCAGCACAAAAATAGAGATGCTTTTAATATCGCTCGGATAAACTTAGAAATAATGCTCTTATAAACTTTTGGCATTCAGTTTCTGCAAAAAATTGGCAATTACTTTCAGATACGTACTAGGGGGACAAACAGCACAAATGTAGAGACACTTTAAATACTGCTCTTATAAACTTATAAAGTTGCTAGAACAAGGCCTGTCTTGGCATACAGTTTCTGCAAATAAATGGCAATTACTTTCAGAGATGTACTAGGGGGACAAGCAGTACAAACAAACACACTTCAAATATTGTTCTTATAAACTTAGAAAGTTAGAAAGGCATCTGAAAAAGTCTTTGTATTTAACCAGATGAAAAGCGCTTCATGTTTATCGTGTATTTTTTAGCAAAAGTTTACAGAGTGAATTTACTTTGTCCTCTGCCTTTTGTTTGCCATTCTTTGGTTTTTGGACTTTTGAGGTTTGTTTTGTTTGCCTATTTTCTTAAACTTAGAAAGTTGCTAGAATAACAGGATCTGACTTGGCATACAGTTTCTCTAAAAATGGCAATTACTTTCAGAGACGAACTACGGGGACAAGCAGCACAAACACAGACACACTTCAAATATTCTTCTTATAAACTTAGAAAGTTGCTAGAATAACAGGACCTGACTGGGCATACAGTTTCTGCAAAAACATTGCAATTACTTTCAGAGATGTATGAGGGGGAGAAGCAGCACAAACAGAAACACTTTAAATATTGCTCTTATAAACTTAGAAAGTTGCTAGAATAGCAGGACCTGACTGGGTATACAGTTTCTGCAAAAAAATTGCAATTACTTTCAGAGATGTATGAGGGGGACAAGCAGCACAAACAGAGACACTTTAAATATTGCTCTTATAAACTTAGAAAGTTGTTAGAATAACAGGACCTGACTGGGCATACAGTTTCTCTAAAACATGACAATAACTGTCAGAGATGTACTAGGGGGAGACAATTACTTTCAGAGATGTACTAGGGGGAAAAAAGTACACACTAAAAATAGAAATTCTGCTGTAATGGTATCACAGTCCCAACAATAAAGCAGAGTAGCACGAACTAGAGAAAAACTTTTATTGTAGACCATTAAATGATAGGTTAAACGCTTTCATCTACAATGCATAGACTTCTTCAGAACACTACATACTTCTATCAGCTGGGTTATATAAATTTCATAGACCAATCAGTGCAACATCACAATAAGCTTAAATGAACATTTAAGGTGCACTCGTTAAAATAAAACCTACGTTTCATCTTAATCAACATTTCTTATTCACAATATATACAATTACATGTAATGAATAAGTTTATATATATAGAAATCCTATGAATAATAAAAATGTATATCACATTAAGAACAATTCATTAAAATATTTCATGAAAAAATATTTCATTAAAAAATAAGAGTTTTCGTAGCATTATATTATTGCTTCAAGAACTGGTTTAATAGAAATTAATTCATTAATACCAGGGTGTACTGCTGCATTAAGTAACATCTGCCATTTAATCTCACTTTCACCCAATTTGGTCCTAACATTCCCTCCCCTAGGGTTAACTTTAACTTGTTCCAATATGGCAAATTTAAATAAATCACAATTCCGACTTGCTTCTAGGTGCCTGTACAATGCATTTTTAGTGTCCTTCTTCCTAATGCTGTAATAATGATCATATATACGGTTCCTAAGGCACCTGTCAGTTTTCCCTACATAGTAACTTGGGCACTTTACACATTTTGCCAAATATATCACGTGCTGTGTCTTGCAGTTACCCTTTTTGAACCTGACAAGTGTGCTGTTGGAGTTTTTAAGTATCTTCCAATATAGCGAAACATTGGTTGCAATTCCCACACTTCTTTGTTCCACCTTGCGTCACCAAAGTTTTGCTTCCATATGTTCTAAATTCAAACAACTTCTTCAAGTTTGAATTCATTTTGTAGACAAAGTGTGATTTGTCCCCCAATTTCCCCTGCACCACTACATCACTGTTCAAATTTGTTCCAATTAGGTCCTATTATTTCTTGTAAACCTCTTGTATGTGAAACATACTTTAAAATACAAGCCACCTTGTAATTGATACCACTTCTATTGCTATCCGATGCCTCATTAGCATTCTCACAAGCGTTACCCTCGTAACCTAATCCTACCCCTAACAGGGGTTTATATTTTTTCCCCATTCATTCTGGACATAATTACTGATATCAGTTATTAAGTATCTTGGGTAACCAGGTTTGCTGAACATCTCACCAATATTTTCCAACTCTTTGACCATCTCAAGATAATTCGAGGTCATACATACAGCCCTAATGCATTGACCTTTAAATATACTCCGTTTTGACTCATTGGATGACAGCTGGAAAATTCCAAATACGAATTACTAAAAGTTTTTTCTCTAGTTCGTGCTACTCTGCTTTATTGTTGGGACTGTGATACCATTACAGCGGAATTTCTATTTTTAGTGTGTACTTTATTCCTTGGCTGACTCCGCTGTACCATTATTTATTTTACTAGTAGATGTACTAGGGGGACAAGCAGCACAAACAGACACACTTTAAATATTGTTCTTATACACTTAGAAAGATGCTAGAATAACAGGACCTGACTTGGCATGCAGTTTCTGCAAAAAAATGGCAATTACTTACAGAGATGTACTAGGGGGACAAGCAGCACAAACACAGAGACACTTTAAATGTTGCTCTTATAAACCTGAGAAAGTTGCTAGAATAACAAGGCCTGATGTGGCATACAGTTTCTCTAAAAAAATGGCAATTACTTTCAGAGACGTTCTAGGGGGACAAGCAGCACAAATGCAGAGACACTTTAAATATGGGTCTATATTAGATCACCGAACGCTTAAAAAAGAGAACAGTGATTGATCGAACTTATGTAAGCAAAAGCTTACAATCTCAAACTGTCAGAACAGTGATTTTTTTCCTTGCGAAAAAAATCGCTGTTCCAAAACACATACACACAACACAAGCACACCAAACAAACAGCAATCCACACAAATACACCAAAAATCTGACACCTAACCCTACACTAAAGTATACACACACCACTAACTATCCACTTACCTTAACCAAAACCCTAACCCTAAGGTCTGTCACTATCGCACACTCACCTCACCCGCTCCCTAACCCTAACTCACCTAACCCGCCCTAACCCTCACATCCACACAATCGCACACATACCTAGCCCGCGCCCTAACCATAACTCACCTAACCCGCCCTAACACTCACATCCACACAATCGCACACTTACCTGAACCCGACCCGTAACTTTCAACCACAGCACTAAAAATACCAAAGCAACAGAAATGGACAACCAAATTCTTTCCCTAGGAAAAAAATTTGGGTTTCTGTTGCTTTGATATTTTAAGCTTTCGCTTACATAAGTTTGATCAATCACCGTTCGCTTTTTTAAGCGTTCGGTGATCTAATATAGACCCTTTAAATATTGCTCTTATAAACTTAGAAAGTTGACAACAAAAGAAGAGTTTTTTTTGTTGTTCACTTTCCTTACTTTATTTTCACCGTTCGCACACGATGGATACAACCAACATTGAATTGGACTACAATCCAGGGACGAGGGAAGCAGTGGTAAACTTAGAGGATTTGTTGCACCTACAGGCTAACCCTTTATTGACTCTGGACCTTTCTCGTACTGAGTATACCATTCCTACTAATAATATGTCTGAATTCAACTCTGCATCCAAATCTCTTGAGGACGATATGTACAAATTACAGAGACTTGCCTGGCAAAGGCAACATTTGGAAGCATGCCTGCACTATTCGATCGTGCCCAGAGGAATGCGAGTGCTGTGCATGCCTTCATATGGTGAGGCATCCAGTACTCCTCAAAAAATGGCAGGACCTGAACATCGACCTTGGTCACAGGTATATCAGGCTTTTGCTTGATTATTTTAAACCTATAGAAGTTGAACTTAGAGACAATGTTGATGTTAACTTTAAAGATCTTAGTCACCGCTTTCAAGCGGAATATTATCTGTTTACAAGTAAATGCTTTTAGCGAGAGATTAAAGACAATTAAAATAGAGATTTTCAAGACTTTAAAACCAAATATTTGTTTGGCCAAGAGGAAACAATTTAGTACAGAATGAAAATGGTATTGCCAATGAGAATGTGAATTGTTCACAGCCCTCTGTATCTGCAGAAGGCTTTGTTATTAATACTAACAATGACAACAGTCATGTGAATATTCCCTCACTTTTTATTGCTACAGAGGGACTAATAATGGTTCTGTTGTAACTGACACACCTCCCAACCAACTAGCCTTGCGACAACTAATTCAGGAGCCAGACCCAAAGATCCTAACATCATGGTTCCTTTAGGAACCTCTACGTCGAAATTTTTACCTTATCCTGTGAAACAGAGATTTCAGCACAGAGGGCGTTCCATGAGTCAAGGAAAAGGAAGCTATCGACAGAACATTTTCAGCCGACAAGGCGAGCGAAAATGTGACTGACTTACTTTACAATTTTTCTGACTTTAATTTTTCGGACATTTCTCTTTTAAATCGTGGACTGAATTTTATCCCAGCTAGTACTGATAAATTGAGTGATGTTTTAATTGATCTTAGACTGTTTTGTAGACGAGTGGCACTGAAAATGTTTTTTAGAGATCATTCTGATGCTACCAACAATACTGTTCTTAACATTCATAAAAAGAAAAGCACTTTTATGCCCCCATTCCCGCATAATGTAGAATGTTTTTTAAACCTTTGTGAACAGGATTTTTATGAGTTATTTTCCAAGAAGATAAAACCTGTTTTTTATAATTTAAATTTGGATGAATTTAATTCTTTGAAGTGTTTAAAACAATGTAAAGAAATTTCCGTAAAACCAGCTGATAAGGGAGGGGGGATTGTGGTTTTAAACACTTCTGACTACAATTCCAATATGTGCTCTATGCTTAATGATGACGTAACTTATGTGAAATTGAAGCTATATGAAGTGAATACAATTATTAAGAGTGTACATAATACACTATATGACCTACTTATGTGCAGACAAATAAGTGAAGAAATGTATAGATATTTACTCATAGACTACCCTACCATACCCATTATCAAAGGGCTCCCGAAAATCCACAAGAATACATATCCTATCCCACTGAGACCTATAGTGTCCGGTGATCATTGGGTGACTGCCAACATTTCTAGTTTTATAGAGTTTTTACTGAGACCAGTGGTTGATTCTTTCACCAGCATTCTGAAAGATACTTACCATTTGCTTGACTGCCTCTCGGAAATACATTTAGACATAGATAAACATGAATACATTCTCATAACTTTAGATGTGAAAAACCTTTTCACATCAATTCCCAATGACTTGGGCATTGAAGCTGTACGTGACATATTAGTGACAGAAACGTCCTTTACAAGTGATAGGCAGCTACTCATAGGCCAACTACTTGATGTGGTTTTGACCAACAATGTATTCATGTTTTTGAATGATTACTATTTACAGAAATGGGGGGTAGCTATGGGCACCCCGTGTTGCTAGTGCCTTGGGGTAGCTATATGGGCACCCGTGTGCTATCACACCAATCTAGTTGTGTTAGCATGGGTTTACTCACCCACGATTTAAACAGATAAAAGCATATAAGCGTTTTGTGGATGATATTTTTATTATATGGGAAGGCACTGAGATGGACTTCAGGAAGTTTTTAAATCATCTTGAAAGCACATCTACTTTTTTACGTTTTACGATGGAGAGTTCATCTGACTCCATAAACTTTTTAGACGTGACAATAACTATCACTAAGGATGGCACTATCAGTTCTACATTATATAGGAAACCGACCTGGAGGAATACGCTTTTAACATTTGATAGTATGCATCCCAGATATGTCTTCCCTGGCATTATAAAGAGCCAATTTATTAGAATAAAAAGACTCTGCAAAGATACTTGTAATTTATATCTTGAAGCAGATCGTCTAGAAAGTTTATTTAGAGAGGATATGACCCTAGCTTAATTTCAGCTATCAGAAGCAACATAATTGATAATACGTTGTCTGAGAATCAGCACATACGTACCAGGAAAAGCAATAGTTTTATTAGACACAAAGAATTTATATCAGTAACTTTGAATTACACCAGCATTGTTAATGACATCAAGGGTATTTTTTACAAAAATTGGAAAATATTAACTATAGATCCCATGGTTAAGAAACTGGTAGGGGATAGACCCCACTTTATGTTTAAAAATAGTTTGAATCTGAAACAATTACTTTGTAGCGACAAAACAGTGTTGAAATTTCACCTTTGCTCTCTAGTCACAACCTGCTATAATTGTAAGAGATGTGGCTCCATTTCAAAAAAGATAGAATTCCAACATCCCACATTGAACTTTGTTTTTCAGCCCAAATTTTTTGCCAACTGTTGTACCAAGAATCTCATTTATCTCGCCACTTGTAAAAATTGTTCAGCTTTCTATGTAGGCCTAACTAAAAGATGCCTAAAAGATAGGATATATGGCCATTTGTATGATATTCGCAAGAAGAATGATTTAAATGCTCTAGCGAAACATACTATGGAGTATCCTCTTCATGACTTTGAGTTCAGGGTACTTGAGATAGTTAGTTTAAACAAGAGATGTGGAGACAATGTGCTTTTGCTGAACAATAAGGAATTAAAATGGATTTTGAGATTAGCTGCACACATACCTCCGGGGATTAATAATCAGGTTTCGATTAAACCAGTGTTGGAAGGTAGATGAGCCCTCAACACTGCTTTCTTTGATGTTCCTTTGATGTTTTATGATATTTAGTTCTTACAATAATATACATTTTTAACGACACATTCTATTCATTCATTTATTTATTTATATTTATATACATCTACATATTTAATCCTGTTCATTCATCTCTTTTTATTCATATTTATTTATTTATTTATTTATTAAATACATTTTCACATTTGTATCCATATTTATATGTATTTGACTGAATATTTATAATGGCTAGTTCCTACACATTTCAATAATAACTTAAATATAACATGTATCAATTTATTAAATCAATTTATTAAACTAATTCATTTCATATATATACAAGTATTTTACCTCTCTTTTTTTGTACATAAAATATTGAGCTCTAACATATATTCATTTATTTATTTATTCATTTATTTATTTGATAAATTCATACACATTTTTTGATGGTTTTTGATACTACATATTTTTTCACACTCCTACATATGAGTATCATCATGATATATATTTATATTTATATTTATAATTATTATTTAAATAGGAGTTTTTATTATGAACATTCATTATGAATATTTGTGCTTTTTTGTCCTCTATATGAATATGATGAGAAACTTATGCAATTGTTGGTTTGTCTAAATACATTTATTTATTTATTCGCCGTGAGCACTCAGCTGCAGGCTTGTATACTAGCTGGAGAAACTGCCCACAAATACTATTGCTTACTATAGAATTTTGAGTTCTTTTCAAGCTTGTGCATTCACATAAAGTTTTTAATTGACTAATTATTTAATTAATTGGTAAAGTGTATAATTTATTGGTTTTAATTTGGCGCCTTTTTCTACTTATCTGTATAAATAGATGTGCTAGAAATGTTATTTGTACTGTCTGATGAAGCGTGGTGGTGACCTACTCATTAAAATTGTTTTGTGTCTACACTTTGGATTCGTGATTATAACAGAAGGGAACTGTTTTTATCTCATTGACTGTGTTATGCTGGCTGTTTAGGAACTCTGAGTTGTTCATTGATTGAAAATAAGTATTTTCATTTTTCCGTGGTGGAAGTACCTGGTTGTTATCATCATTTTCCTGCTGTTTGCTACAGGCACTCCCTTTGGCTGTCGGTGAAGAGTTTTTTTGTTGTTCACTTTCCTTACTTTATTTTCACCGTTCGCACACGATGGATACAACCAACATTGAATTGGACTACAATCCAGGGAGCAGTGGTAAACTTAGAGGATTTGTTGCACCTACAGGCTAACCCTTTATTGACTCTGGACCTTTCTCGTACTGAGTATACCATTCCTACTAATGAAGAGGGCTTCAATATGTCTGAATTCAACTCTGCATCCAAATCTCTTGAGGACGATATGTACAAATTACAGAGACTTGCCTGGCAAAGGCAACATTTGGAAGCATGCCTGCACTATTCGATCGTGCCCAGAGGAATCTGCTGTGCATGCCTTCTTATGGTGAGGCGCATCCAGTACTCCTCAAAAAATGGCAGGACCTGAACATCGACCTTGGTCACAGGTATATCAGGCTTTTGCTTGATTATTTTAAACCTATAGAAGTTGAACTTAGAGACAATGTTGATGTTAACTTTAAAGATCTTAGTCACCGCTTTCAAGCGGAATATTGTGTCCGTAGAATGCGCAACATCTGTTTACAAGTAAATGCTTTTAGCGAGAGATTAAAGACAATTAAAATGCGTAAATTGCAGAGAGATTTTCAAGACTTTAAAAAAATATTTGTTTGCAATTTAGTACAGAATGAAAATGGTATTGCCAATGAGAATGTGAATTGTTCACAGCCCTCTGTATCTGCAGAAGGCTTTGTTATTAATGCTAACAATGACAACAGTCATACGGTGAATATTCCCTCACTTTTTATTGCTACAGAGGGGACTAATAATGGTTCTGTTGTAACTGACACACCCCCTCCCAACCAACTAGCCTTGCGACAACCGGCAATTAATTCAGGAGCCAGACCCAAAGATCCTAACATCATGGTTCCTTTAGGAACCTCTTTTACCTTATCCTGTGAAACAGAGATTTCAGCACAGAGGACGTTCCATGAGTCGAGGTCCAAGGAAAAGGAAGCTATCGACAGAACATTTTCAGCCGACAAGACGAACGAAAATGTGACTGACTTACTTTACAATTTTTCTGACTTTAATTTTTCTAAAGCGGACATTTCTCTTTTAAATCGTGGACTGAATTTTATCCCAGCTAGTACTGATAAATTGGTGATGTTTTAATTGATCTTAGACTGTTTTGTAGGCAGTGGCACTGAAAATGTTTTTAGAGATCATTCTGATGCTACCAACAATACTGTTCTTAACATTCATAAAAGAAAAGCACTTTTATGCCCCATTCCGCATAATGTAGAATGTTTTTTAAACCTTTGTGAACAGGATTTTTATGAGTTATTTTCCAAGAAGATAAAACCTGGTTTTTATAATTTAAATTTGGATGAATTTAATTCTTTGAAGTGTTTAAAACAATGTAAAGAAATTTCCGTAAAACCAGCTGATAAGGGAGGGGGGATTGTGGTTTTAAACACTTCTGACTACAATTCCAATATGTGCTCTATGCTTAATGATGACGTAACTTATGTGAAATTGAAGCTATATGAAGTGAATACAATTATTAAGAGTGTACATAATACACTATATGACCTACTTATGTGCAGACAAATAAGTGAAGAAATGTATAGATATTTACTCATAGACTACCTACCATACCCATTATCAAAGGGCTAATCCACAAGAATACATATCCTATCCCACTGAGACGTATAGTGTCCGGTGATCATTGGGTGACTGCCAACATTTCTAGTTTTATAGAGTTTTTACTGAGACCAGTGGTTGATTCTTTCACCAGCATTCTGAAAGATACTTACCATTTGCTTGACTGCCTCTCGGAAATACATTTAGACATAGATAAACATGAATACATTCTCATAACTTTAGATGTGAAAAACCTTTTCACATCAATTCCCAATGACTTGGGCATTGAAGCTGTACGTGACATATTAGTGACAGAAACGTCCTTTACAAGTGATAGGCAGTTACTCATAGGCCAACTACTTGATGTGGTTTTGACCAACAATGTATTCATGTTTTGAATGATTACTATTTACAGAAATGGGAGGTAGCTATGGGTATTCCAATCTAGTTGTGTTAGCATGGGATTTACTCACCCACGATTTAAACAGATAAAAGCATATAAGCGTTTTGTGGATGATATTTTTATTATATGGGAAGGCACTGAGATGGACTTCAGGAAGTTTTTAAATCATCTTGAAAGCACATCTACGATGGAGAGTTCATCTGACTCCATAAACTTTTTAGACGTGACAATAACTATCACTAAGGATGGCACTATCAGTTCTACATTATATAGGAAACCGACCTGGAGGAATACGCTTTTAACATTTGATAGTATGCATCCCAGATATGTCTTCCCTGGCATTATAAAGAGCCAATTTATTAGAATAAAAAGACTCTGCAAAGATACTTGTAATTTATATCTTGAAGCAGATCGTCTAGAAAGTTTATTTAGAGAGAGAGGATATGACCCTAGCTTAATTTCAGCTATCAGAAGCAACATAATTGATAATACGTTGTCTGAGAATCAGCACATACGTACCAGGAAAAGCAATAGTTTTATTAGACACAAAGAATTTATATCAGTAACTTTGAATTACACCAGCATTGTTAATGACATCAAGGGTATTTTTTACAAAAATTGGAAAATATTAACTATAGATCCCATGGTTAAGAAACTGGTAGGGGATAGACCCCACTTTATGTTTAAAAATAGTTTGAATCTGAAACAATTACTTTGTAACGACAAAAACAGTGTTGAAATTTCACCTTTGCTCTCTAGTCACAAGAGAGGCACGTTTCCCTGCTATAATTGTAAGAGATGTGGCTCCATTTCAAAAAAGATAGAATTCCAACATCCCACATTGAACTTTGTTTTTCAGCCCAAATTTTTTGCCAACTGTTGTACCAAGAATCTCATTTATCTCGCCACTTGTAAAAATTGTTCAGCTTTCTATGTAGGCCTAACTAAAAGATGCCTAAAAGATAGGATATATGGCCATTTGTATGATATTCGCAAGAAGAATGATTTAAATGCTCTAGCGAAACATACTATGGAGTATCCTCTTCATGACTTTGAGTTCAGGGTACTTGAGATAGTTAGTTTAAACAAGAGATGTGGAGACAATGTGCTTTTGCTGAACAATAAGGAATTAAAATGGATTTTGAGATTAGCTGCACACATACCTCCGGGGATTAATAATCAGGTTTCGATTAAACCAGTGTTGGAAGGTAGATGAGCCCTCAACACTGCTTTCTTTGATGTTCCTTTGATGTTTTATGATATTTAGTTTTTACAATAATATACATTTTTAACGACACATTCTATTCATTCATTTATTTATTTATATTTATATATATCTACATATTTAATCCTGTTCATTCATCTTTTTATTCATGTATACATTTATTTATTTATTTATTAAATACATTTTCACATTTGTATCCATATTTATATGTATTTGACTGAATATTTATAATGGCTAGTTCCTACACATTTCAATAATTATTTAAATATAACATGTATCAATTTATTAAATCAATTTATTAAACTAATTCATTTCATATATATACAAGTATTTTACCTCTCTTTTTTTGTACATAAAATATTGAGCTCTAACATATATTCATTTATTTATTTATTCATTTATTTATTTGATAAATTCATACACATTTTTTGATGGTTTTTGATACTACATATTTTTTCACACTCCTACATATGAGTATCATCATGATATATATTTATATTTATATTTATAATTATTATTTAAATAGGAGTTTTTATTATGAACATTCATTATGAATATTTGTGCTTTTTTGTCCTCTATATGAATATGATGAGAAACTTATGCAATTGTTGGTTTGTCTAAATACATTTATTTATTTATTGTGAGCACTCAGCTGCAGGCTTGTATACTAGCTGGAGAAACTGCCCACAAATACTATTGCTTACTATAGAATTTTGAGTTCTTTTCAAGCTTGTGCATTCACATAAAGTTTTTAATTGACTAATTATTTAATTAATTGGTAAAGTGTATAATTTATTGGTTTTAATTTGGCCTTTTCTACTTATCTGTATAAATAGATGTGCTAGAAATGTTATTTGTACTGTCTGATGAAGCGTGGTGGTGACCAAGCGAAAGCGCTTACTCATTAAAATTGTTTTGTGTCTACACTTTGGATTCGTGATTATAACAGAAGGGAACTGTTTTTATCTCATTGACTGTGTTATGCTGGCTGTTTAGGAACTCTGAGTTGTTCATTGATTGAAAATAAGTATTTTCATTTTTCCGTGGTGGGAGTACCTGGTTGTTATCATCAAACTTAGAAAGTTGCTAGAATAACAGGACCTGACTTGGCATACAGTTTCTCTAAAAAATGGCAATTACTTTCAGAGACGTACTAGGGGGACAAGCAGCACAAATATAGACACACTTTAAATATTGTTCTTATAAACTTAGAAAGTTGCTAGAATAACAGGACCTGACTTTGCATACAGTTTCTGCAAACAAATGGCAATTACTTTCAGAGACGTACTAGGGGGACAAGCCGCCCTAACACAGACACAGTTTAAATATTGCTCTTATAAACTTAGAAAGTTGCTAGAATAATAGGATCTTTCAGAGATGTACTAGGGAGGCAAGCAGCCCAAACAGAGACACTAAATATTGCTCTTATATAAGTTGCTACAATAACAGTATCTCTACTAGTATACCAGTTCTCAAATAGAGATAACCATTGCAGCTAAAACACTTATATAAACAGCACCAGCAGCTTGCCCCAATGCAATCCAAAAACTCAGAGTCCACAGAACAGCAGTAGCACAAATCCATGATAAACAGATGAAACTGACAATCCTGGCTATCCAGCTCTAGCAGACAGCAAATAAAACCTCAGCATTCTGACCGATGATCCACCAAAGCCCATCAGCTCACTGACTCTTTTCCTGGCAGGCAGGCTGGCTTCCAAATCCCGAGTCATCCCCAAACAGCAGCCGCTCACTCCTTCCTTCCTTCCTTCTTCCCAAATCCTGGTCTTTTTCCAAACAAATTGTTTTCACAGAAAGTACAATCCCTGATTCCTGGAAACCTTTTCAAGCCATTATTTTGGTGCGAAAAGGCTTCCTGGAATATCACTGGCTTGTATTGGGGGGCTTTCATTGGGTCCCATCCTCCTGAGAAGCTTTACTTGATTGGCTCATATACCTCATTTGTGATTGGCTGAAAAATGTGGTCTATGAGCCAATCAAAAACTTCGGAGCACAGCCAATGCTGTCTAATGTGGAAGGACAGCAGAGCTATGCATTTGTTTGTATACCACAATGCCGATTAGCAGTAATTGTGGTATACAAACCAATCAGAATCTGTGTAGTAGAGCCACAGCTGTTGTATGCGGAACACAGGAACAGTGGCTTTGCTCTTTGTTAAATGTGGAGCATTCCGCATAATCCTTGGATGGATTATATACTTGGATGCTAAATTCCTATCTTTGTCAGTTTCAAAGACAAGGATTTAAATCCTCTCTAAGTCTTAAACCAGGAGACTCAGGTAAAGAAGAATACATCCTCATCAAACTATTTTCATCACAGGGTGGCCTTAGCTCAACCCCTACCAGATCTACCTGAGATGGGTAAAACGTGCACCAATTAAAATGGGAGACACATATGAGAGATGGCTCCAGTAGATGAAAACCTTGTACAGGATGTTGTGCTAACATCAGATTGTAATCCTTAAGTGTTTGTTTCCACTTGGCTGTATCTAGATGCATGTGGAAAGCTGCACACATGCAAGACACAAAGGATACTCCAACTGACCCACTGAGCACAAAAAGGATAGCAGGACATCAAACAAGTGTTGCTGGTGAGAAAAAGATTGGAAATACAAACAGAGAATGCTGTTGTGCCTAAGTATAACCACTCGTCATGCCTCAACTTTATTAAAATGAAGAACCTAGACAGTCATACATATTAATGCAGAGTTGTAGTGTTTGAACCCCAGGATTCACTCTTCGTGCCTTCTCTCCTATGAATTATGCCTGGACTCTCAGGAGACAACCTCCTCCTCACCTCTGACCTGCTGCACTCTGATGTTGCTTTCCTGATCGTAATGTCATGTTTCTAGTGACTCATGTCACATTTCCTAGTAGACAGACTGAAGCTCTGCACTTATGACACAACTTGATATTGTAGAGTCTCCCCAGGTGGTGCAAACAAGGCCAATAAAAGCCCCGGCTGCTGATTTAATGGATGACTGCTGTAGCAATTTGGCATTGAAAGTGGGAACTTTTCTATAAGACAGTCTAGAAATGAGATATACACTATATAAAAAGGAAGAAAGAATTGGAAAGGATAGGTGCAAGTTTCTCCCAAGATCAAATGACTGATGCCATGACATGCACGGGTGGACAGCAAGCCTACGTTTGAGTTTGGAAGCTACACAGTGAAAGATCTCTGATAGAGTGCCATTGAGAAGGAGTTCTCAGCATTAACCACTAGATGACTTCTGATGTAAACCCCACCTAGGTGGTTCTCAAATAAGTTAGTATCAAGGATCAGACAAAAATCTATAGCATTTAGGAAATAAAATAAAAAAGAATGAAAAAGCCAAACATCAATAAAAAAGGCCATCACAAATGATTAGAATGAGAAAGGGTCAAACAATTTAGTCAAGACAGGAGAATATAGCTTTTACTTACAAATAAAGGAAGAAAGGAAGACAAAAGAAGTTAAAATGAAACTTTAAAAAACTGATAGGAGCTGGGAAGGCTGCTAGACCAGACAGGGAAAAAAAGAGGGGTTCCTTAAAATTGCACAGCATAGTAAGGCTGATCCCAAAGAAGAAAATGTCTAGAAAGGACTCCGAAAGCTATTATTTATTTATTGATTTTGCAGCTGTTGACCTGGATAGTCTGACTGAACAGAGCTCATTTTCAGTGGAGACTCAGGAAGAAGAGCTCCAAAAAAAAAAGAATACATAAATGCAAAAGGCAATGCAAACTACATGGATTAATTCTAGAATTCTTTAAGAAATGAACTAAGACCTGTTAATTCCATTACATTTTTAACAAATCAGACAGTTCCACTGGCATGCATGAATAAAGCAACAAGTATGACCAAATTGGCCTGGTTTGATTACTGGCTCACACACCTGCTGGAAATGGTGCAAGGGGAAGGAGAAGTAAATAGGTTTACCCCTCCCTCTTCTCTTTAGGGTGTGGGCTACATGTCTGGGGGTACACTAGGTAATAATTTTCCCAGTGGAGACTACAGAAACTCACCCAAGGTGCTATGTCTATTAAGGAGGCAGGGTCATCAGTAGGCTTATATCACTTTGAATGAGTAAATAACAGTCGTGTGCTAATGCAACAATGCAAAAAAAAAAAATCAGTTAACCACATATGATTATATCCATTGCAGTGGTCAGCTTTTACTCCTCTGATGGGAGGTACTTTGCTAGATAATTCTTTACAGTGCAAGAAACACTCTCTAATGGCAGCACTTTGCGAACAGACACACCCAACAGAAGAAACTGTTCAAAATGGCTTTACTTTGACTGTACTTCACAAAATAGTTGTACTTTGCACTCAAATGAACTCTTTGGAATATATGCATGGTAATAAGCACACACTGTAAACACTTTTTACACACTTTGAGATACTTTGAATAACTTTCATTATGCAGTTAATACAATACAAAGTCGTAGGTATGCCAAAACACAGCACTTTGCCAAGAACATGCTGTTGCCTAGCTTTATTTATGCTTAGTGTGCCCTTTTTACCATACTTTATTAGTTTTGCTCATTTAATCTCTTTTCACGCCCATTGTACTTTTCTTGTGCTGGTTTTACCCTTGGCATTCCCGTTTTGCTTTGAACACACTCGTTTTGCTTTAAACATACTTGTTTTATCAAATATCTTAATTTCAAACATTTTGCCTAATCAATAAACCTTTTGTGCATCTCAGTTGTTTAATAATATGGTCTGTGCCCTTATAATGCTCCGTTTCATCTCCTTTATAAAACAAACTGTTTGTGCAAGTTTTCATTACCTTTGGTTCTTTCTGGCTCTTTTTTAAGAGAAATGAGCCCAAAATCTTATCTCTGCATCTTGTAATTCTGGATATCAGTCTCTGGAATCCCTGTTCTGACACCATGTCGCTCGTCTAGTCAGGATGTAATAGACGAGACTTTGTGGGTTCTGTTCAAGCAGCTTTATTATGTACAAACACATCACGATTGAAGCTTATTAACTTTAACTTAGATAACTTATGTACAAACTAGCTATTACATTCATACATATCCTTCAGAAGGGTCTCACAGAAACGGATAACTGGTGCCAGAGCCATGGCCTAAAGTTAAATGCCTTAGGCAATCCACTGAGTACAGAAGAAGTTATCAGGGACCTGGGGACCCAGGTTGATAGTAGTCTGTCATTCGACACCCATGTAGCTAAAGTAGTTAGGAAGACCTTCTACATTGCCACCTTATCATGAAGGGATTCTCATCTAGATCAATCACTCATCAGACCAATGATTGAGTACAATGCTCTGAAAGTTCCTCACCAAAAGGATAAAGGGTCTCAAACATCCAGCTCTATTCGTCAAACCCAGATTTGATGAATATGCTTCACCTCAAAAATCTAGATCCGTCAGAGCCACAAGGGCGGAGACTTAAAACTCACACGCTATTATAGGACGGGTGCTGGAGGGATAGATTCATCACCAAAAGACTCCCTATGCTGGGAATAAAATGCCTTGTTCAAGAGAAATCTTGACCAATGGATATACCCCAGGGATTACCTCAGTGTCACTGCTCAACAGAGGAACCTATGAACATGTTCACTCTCTGACTGCACTCTCAAAATGTCACTAGGTACAACACGTGCCTGCTACTTATACTTGCACATTCATCACTTGCTATGCTTCTTAAAGACACATCACACACTCTACTCTACACTGCCTAATTGTCTTGGTGCTAATGTCCACAGGCATGCTCTTGAAAGACAATCTGTTATTGGTAAGGAGTCCAAAATATGTCATCACTTTGACCTCAGCTACTGCAGAGTTCTTTCATTGAGTAAACAGGATATTACACCAGAAAGGTGCTACTGCAAGAATACCTTACTGCAGTTTAAGTAACACATCTGGGCCGGTAATACAGGATACATTACTGAACAAATTAGAATGATCAGGAGTACTTCTTAGGGTGGAAGGTAGCACTGATGGAATAATGGCTAGGCAAAAAGCAGACAGGATTATAATGAAATTAGTCACTATTTACTTATTAGCCCTTGATTACCAGGAAAGTCCAACTGGGAAAAGCCCCTTTTTGGAGAAGGCTTGGGGAGAAAAGCTCCATATTATATACTTTTTCACAGTCAATTAGCATGAGCTAGCAAAACATATTGCATAATACTGAGCTATATAGAGCTGATCAGTTGATCATCACATTACATACACTACACAGTATTTACAGCCTGCTAAAGTCACACATATCTAAAGAATATTCAGCATTATTTCACAGATTATGTATAAAGTCACATTGAATGTGAAGTATAATGTTTGTTAATGTTAATTTATTAATAAAGTTTGATTACTTTTGTATAAATGTACATTTGTCTGTGTCATATGTGATAATTCAATAAAGGTGTTTAAAAAAGTCGAATTGACGTTTTAGTACACAGACAGCAGATCAGGAATATGCAAGTTTTTTTTTTTTCAAGCAGTTATTCACTTGAGACATGTAAGCAGATAAAACATTTTGAGGATTTTATGACATTTACTTGATTTGGCTGAATAAGGAAGGGACTTATTACAGGTGATGGTATACGTACATGTCTAGTTTGCTGATAGGTATAATTTCATTGCGATTTTAAAATGTAGACAGGAGATGTTATAAGTACAGGACCATTTTGCTGACATGTTTTCAAGGTGGTTTTAAACAGTAAATGAGATGAGATGTTTTTGATGTGTTCCTGGAGAGGGTTCCACAGCTTTGCAATATTCACAGTCAGTTACCATTATGATTTTTATATTGTTAGTGAGCACTAGGTGCTCTTTGTGGGGTGAGTACCAATTTTTGTAGTGAGCTGGTGTCAGAGCATCTGTTGGGCTGTTGAAGATGTTGTGGGCAGTATTAATGTCAGTGCATATTAGTCACCTCAAGACAGGTAAGGGAATTAAGTGGAATACAGTAATCTGTCTTGCATATCAGTCCCTTAACTTAGATGAAAAGGTGGTGACTCAGAGATAAGTAAGTACTTGGCTGTTCCTCTGAGTGTCTTTATTTGAGACTGCAAGGCTGTAAGCAAAAGCTTGCCTTTTGCTTTTCCAGTAAAGTTATATAACATGGTTAATACACAGGAAGATGTAAAATAGATGAAAATCCACTTGGTTAGATTCTAGAAATGATCTGAAACATGCAGCTCACATTCACTGCCAGAAAGGTAATGCACCAGTGGAATGAAGACCCATGACAGGCATACACATGTGGAGAGAAGACAGTGATAACAGATACGGAAATGAGTGTGATGCTTTCAATTATATAATCTGAACTAAATATATGAAGGTTGTGGGAGACAGCTGCAAAGAAGGCTGGTAGAATACAGGGATTTGCAGAAGATGCATCATTAACAGAAACTATGCTTATTTACACAGTTGGCAAAACTCCAGAGCTACTGTACTGTGTGCAGCTGGGTATGACCCATCACTGCAAAGACATTCCTGATTCGTTAAGGTGCTACCACATCCTGTCAAAAGACACAGTAAAAAGGCTCTGTTTCTGCGAAGCAGTGTTTTGTAATTCACAGACACATTAGCTGCAATGAGGAAAGACATACTTATTAGCTAATTTGCATGTCTATGAATCACAGTTAACTACCACAAAGTGCAGGTCAGTGTATATGTATATCCAGATGTAGATATAGGTGTATGACATGACAGTCTTTTCAAGGGACGGGACAATATGGGACTTTCACATTTCACTTTAATGTACCTGACTACATTAGTCGACCCTTATGCTACTGCTCACAAGATTCAAAATCTAAAAAAACAAAATGCATGGAATGTGCATTTCAATTCCACAACAAATTGCAGCTTACCATCATCACTAGTGTGTGGTTCTGTACCGTTGTCATGGTCTACTTCATCAATGGTACCAGGTTCACTGTGAGGGCTGTCACTAATAAGACAAAATACATTCTCTGTTAATTTAGATTAGTTGCATTTCATACCAAGGATATACTGTGTGAAGTTTAACATTTAAATTACTTTGACATTAACTAGGCAGTTAAATTGCTTATTTAAAAATGTCCAAATGCAATTCCATTATTTGCTAACCATGTAAGACCCACTACACATATAGCCTTTTCAGCTCTGACTTGGTAACATAGCATGGAGATAAAAAGCACTGATCTCATCAACAAAGTCCATAAATGTACGTTATTGGAAAGAAAGCCAGCTATGATGACTAAAACTCTGTTGCAGCTTGCTAAAATGCTAGATTACGAGCTAGTCCACCATAAAGTAGTTCAACTTTTGTGTGCCATGCAGTAAACCAACAAAGGAATGCAGTAACAAGCTGGAAAGCTGTAGAGTTATGAAACTGCTGTCTGACCTTTAGGGATGGGAAGAGGACACAGTGAGGGTCACTGGATCACATATGAGAAGTACAAGGAGTCCCTGAGGCCCCTGGCAAAAATCACAAGCCATGCATGTCACTGTGTCAAAATCACAAGCCATGCATGTCACTGTGTCCAAAAGCACAAGCCATGCATGTCACTGTGTCCAAAAGCACAAGCCATGCATGTCACTGTGTCCAAAATCACAAGCCATGCATGCCACTGTGTCCAAAAGCACAAGCCATGCATGTCACTGTGTCCAAAAGCACAAGCCATGCATGTCACTGTGTCCAAAATCACAAACCATGCATGCCACTGTGTCCAAAATCACAAGCCATGCATGCCACTGTGTCCAAAAGCACAAGCCATGCATGTCACTGTGTCCAAAATCACAAGCCATGCATGTCAATGTGTCCAAAAGCACAACTGTGTGGTTTAATCATGAGGTATGCAAATACAAAAGTCAGCACATCTCCTTCTACTTATGTGAATAGAACACAACCCCACAAGAAGTACTTCAAATGGTACTATACTAGATATATTCATTCTGTATTGTTCTACTGATTCTCTCACTAGTTTCTCTTCATGGTAACAACAGTTAGTCAGCTCCCAGGAAAGTAGGGCGGTTAAAGGAAAGAGTGGTTGGGGAAAGTACACACACACACACACACACACACACACACACACACACACACACACACACACACACACACACACACACACACACATACACACATGCATGCGCATGCACACACACACACACACACACACACACACACACACACACACACACACACACACACACACACACACACACACTCATATATATATATGCATTCCTAGCATATGACTGAGTGCTTATGTAGCTGAAAAAGTAAAAGATGGCACAACCAATGAAAATCAGCTTATCTGAATAGTACCAGCAGTTGTTTTTGATAGTTTGCAGAACAGGGGTTGGAGAATTTGCCCTTTCTCACCTGTAGTGTCATGTTCGAGTTGGTATATATATATATATATATATATATATATATATATATATATATATATATATATATATATATAAAATTAGTAGGGGGTAGGAGGTGCAGGGGTATTGCCCCTCTGCAAAAACAGATTTTTTTCCCAATGTGCAGTCCTTCAAACTTACAAGTTCAATTATGTGAGGTTTGCTTTTACAGAATTTCAAGGAAATACTATAACTCCATAATGCAAAGCTCAGACTTACATCAGGAATGCAGTGGAATTCATGGGATGAGTACAAGTGTTCACATATGTGGTTATCTCTTGTATTAACCAGACTGTAGAACTCTTCCTTTTTTAACACACTTGTAAACTCAGTTCCGGAGTTATTGGTGTAGGAAGTCTGCATTGTGCTATGCTCTTTCCAGTACACTGAATGTTAACATTGTACGGCAGGTCACCCCAAAAAAATTAAATCTGGTGAAGCAAATTACATGTAACTAATAGGAGGCCACATTTTAGTCTAGACAAGTAAGAATAAAATATTAAGATGGGCATACTTTTATATAAGCAGCACTAAAAGAATCCTAAAGGGATCGTTGTTTTCTGCGAAGGCCAAAATAAAATATTTTGCAATTGCTACTCTGACAGTTATTATCAATGCGACCTTTCTTCAGATACAGTCAACTGGGTTTTATGACTAACAACTTATGCCATCAGCTGCAAAATGACAGCTATTTTGTAATGAATGGTTCATGTTATTAAAGATGGTTATCACCTGTAATACAAAAATTCTGTTGATGTTATCTTTTGAACATATTTAATCGATTTCAATCCTGCACTGTACTAAGGTGATGTTAATCCACATTCCAGAAGGCCTTACAACTGCAGAATTTTAAAAAGAAACCTTGGCAATACAAAAACAAGATAGGTTTCAAAGGGGCTGTCAGAGAGCACACAGCAAATGATCTTATCTGTTATCTGGCATTCAACATGATAGCATTCAGTAGTGGGCAATAAAAGGAACAACTGTTTATTTTTCTTAGACATATTAAAAATTACTGGTTACAACTTAGCACTTTTTCTCTAAAATATGAGCTGTTAATCACCTGTCAAATAAGTCAAGTTGCGTTCTAGCTCACTGACTTAGCCATTGTGTGTGTGTGTGTGGTTCAATGCCATTGCACTGCAAGCAAATTCTATAAAATAAAATTATCCATGAGTTAACTGCCAACAATGAAGTCATTAATTGATGCATTTCATTAAACTATACTTGGTATATTTATACCTTTGTGTTTTTGATGTTATAAGAGCTAAAGTCAGATCTGGATTTGCTAGCAGATTCGCAACTACACTCTTTAAGCTGCAAGTTATGTAAATACATCTCTTTGGAACCTGCAACAGTTGGACTTTGGCATTTTAGCAACTCTGAACACACCATTAACCTGATATTATACTGATAACTTAAGGAGAAATTAAAACACTTGACCCTTTCCTGGGGATTGAACCCAGGATCTGCCTGCTTTGTGTGTTGGTGTCATTACTACTGGAACAACCAACAACAAACCTCTGGGAGGTAGGTACCTGGTTTCCTCTCAGAGAAGCTCTTTCATGCAGAAAATGAACAGTACAGAGTTCCAATACTGCAAAATGCAAATCTTTATGTTCTCTTTTCATAATCTAATGAGAAGCCATGGTCTAATCTTTTATCTATTATAGTAGAAGTGTTTTTTACAAACTGGCTGGGATATGCGTGTATTCTTTTAAGTCACTAAAGACACAAGAAGAATTATAGATTTAATTGTTGCTTTATTTTTCTAAATAAGCATGTTCAATAAGTAAGAATGGTGTGAGGAAAAAAAATATTCCCTAACTCATTTAAGTTTTTAATATATTATGGACATCTCTAACAGCTGTCACAAATGAGAAATATTATGGCCAGAGAAATCACAAATCAGAAATATTTGTCATGAATGTCGTGATCAGTCATACTTTTAAAACTAATCGTTATTTTACAAGACATTGAGCAGAGAGAAATGTACTGGCATTAACTCTCAACAGTCTGTGATTTTGTAGAACATCACTAATTTTGCCTCATATTTTTCCCATTCCCTTTTATGTTTTTTTTCCGGTAAATCACTGAGAATTCCAGTCAGTCAATAATGTCAGACATTAAGAGGTTCATGCTTCTTATTGTTCTGAAAATGCATGTTGATTGAAAACCTTTTAAGTGAATCAAGATAATATTTTAAAAATGTCTCTGATTTTGGGACTTTGCTTGTCATTATATTTGACTTTGTCGAGGATTCTTGAGCAAAGAAGTTGAGGTATTATGTGTATTGGTGCCAACACTAACTATAACCCAGTTACCATGATCTTTCTCATTCTCCGTGTTAAATGACAAAAGGAAAGGACAATCAATGTTCTATTTTTTGATTTATCAGAAAAAACCTCACCAGTATTCCTCCCCTCCAGTCATGCATTTCTCATATACAGGACCCTCCAGCTCCCGGTAGCTTGGAAAGATAGTTTCATGGTGAACGATTATGGTTTTGATGATCTCATTAACATGTGCCTGACAAGAAACAGGATCTTGCCCATCAGGAATGGGCATTAGAGTTGGGCCAAAGCAGATCGCCAGGTTGTATGGATCCATCATGTTCTCATCGCTGTACTGAGACAAGCTGAAAATGAAGCAGAAATTCTTGTAATTCAAGTCCTCTTATAATACATTTTAACAAAAAACATAATTGTAAGAAACACATTTTACTAGATTCCAAAAATAGGACTGACAGATATACAAATAAACAACTGGTTAAAAGGCTGTCACTTTCAATTTGCTCATCTTCAGACAAAACACAAATCAATACTTGAGACTGCTGGAGTCAGAGAAAAGTAACAGCTTGTGTGGTGTTTCTATGTGCTCCACATTTGCATATATTGAATTAATGGGTCCAAAAGAAAGCAATGCCAGTTAGCACTACGTGTGTGTAATCCACAAATCCTCAGAAAAGTAGGATTTGTGAAATCAAAAGCAGACCTGGGGTAATAATTTGCCAGGTATACACTGTTTCAGAAAAGAAAATTTATTCAAATGCAGCTTTTGATCTAATTTTCTGATGAAAATTTGCAGTGGAGCAGCACCCAAAAACTTGAGAAATTAATGTTTTCAGTGGGCAGGAAAAAAATGAGTGCCTTATAACCACCTATGCTAAACAGTAGCCCAGGAGTTTTACTGAAAGGTTCACTTTGATGCACATTGCACTATGAAGAGGATTGCCTCAGAATTTCACATCAGTTTCTTCTGGGTAGGTAAGCTATATGTTGGTCTTCCCTCACTTTCTTTTGTAATTCACCTCTCATGCAATTCTGACAGGGGCAACAGCCAACACCTCACTATTCAGCAGACCTCAGGGTCCCCCAAGCCCCAAGAGCTCATAACCCCCCTAGCAGATTCCAAGGGACGCTAGTGCTACCAGTCAATGGGGGAAGCACACAAATTTCCCTGCATGACTGCCTCCTGACCTACATCATACTGCCACTGCAGCACAGCCCCCTGGCTGAGATTCCACCACCTGTACCACCCAGAGTTCCCACTAGGTGCACCCAAGCAGCAAACCAGGCCACCCCCCCCCCACCGATGGGAAAGCCATGTGCCCTCACTCCCATCTTTCCATCTTTTTTCCCTCCAGCTCCTGTACCCACAAGTCAAATACAGCTCATCTTTGTCACAGTTAGGGCATTATCACTCTGTGGCACAGAGATGGTGTCTTACCCTTACTTCTGAATTTCAGTAGTCATTCTTTTAACACTCAGAAAGTGTTATTACAAAGTTCACTTTGACAAGTCAAAATCTTTACTCATAACAGGAACCAAGTGCTCTTACAGCCATATAATCCACAGCTAGGCAACCTGTTAAATACAGTTACAACATCTTCTAGGTAAACTAGTTACATCCTTATCTAGCATATGCATATAATCCGCAGTTTAGTACAGAGGATTAAGGCAATGAGCCCCTAATGAGCCTAATCCTGCAATCCAGTTTGGTTCCTGCAGTCTGCACTTGCCTATTATATGATCTTGAATAAGCCAATTGGCTGCACAGTGTTGCAGGGCCTCCAGTGAAAATGCCTTTCAACTCAGCTGGACAACTTAATGAACAAAGTGTAAATTAAAATAAATTAAATTTTATACATATAATAATGCACATCATACCAATGCCTGTAGGTAGAAGTGGGATCCATGAGCATGGTGGATAGATCACAAAGAAGCAATAAGTATACTATTACTGGACTTAAACTGATAAAGAAGTAGCCCTACTTATAAACAAATAAGTACTGTGGCTCAACCTAAACAAAGAAAAAAAAAAAATACAAGGTTCAAAAGGTGCACACTCCGAGCTCAGAATCAGCTGCAGTATGGCTTACAAATGATATATGAGTAACAAACAAAGCAGACACGGGTTTTCAGATACACAATCTTGAAAGCAACCTCAGTAAGAAAGCTTTAGAAGCAACCATGGATATATAGGCATGGTTGATGGTACAAGCTGCAGGTTTTATGGAAACCACTGTTCATCATACAGCAGAATAATCCAGTTCAGGATGCAGAGCACACCTTCTGCCAATCATATGCTTAGCTGCCACACATGATTCTGCTAGAAGGCAAACAGCATTTTCTCACAATGGCATTGGCAAATAAAAACAAAAAGTAACCTTCTAACTTGGGGCATGGCACATTTAGCCTAAAATTTAATGCTGTTAAAATATGCAAGGAAGTCCATCTACTGATAAAGATACAACTATGAAACATTCTCTCACAGAATGTCAGGTTGAGCAAACCTTGCATATATGGGACACAGAACATTAAGGCCTCAGCAAAAATATTCAGAGTTTGCTAATGTTTCTGTTAAATTTGACTGCTATGAAGGTGACAGTCTTATGGGACAGATAATAAACAACCTATGGCTTACATGCACAAAATGCTTATAACAGCAGTGTGTCTCAATATACATGCACAAAATGTTTATGACATCAGTGTTTCCCAAATTACATGCAAGAAATGTTTATGACATCAGTGTGTCCCAAGGAGGTAGTGCTGCTTCACACGGATGAAATGAAGACATTTAGAACATCAGTGTGTCTCAAGGAGGTAGTGGTGATGGTTCACACGGATGAAATGAAGACATTTAGAACATCAGTGTGTCACAAGGAGGTAGTGGTGATGGTTCACACGGATGAAATGAAGTAATTTAGAACATCAGTGTGTCTAAAGGAGGTAATGGTGCTGCTTCACATGGATGAAATGAAGACATTTAGAACATCAGTGTGTCTAAAGGAGGTAGTGGTGCTGCTTCACATGGATGAAATGAAGACATTTAGAACATCAGTGTGTCAAAAGGAGCTAGTGGTGATGGTTCACACGTATGAAATGAAGTCATTTGGAACATCAGTGTGTCTCAAGGAGGTAGTGGTGATGGTTCACACACATTAATGAGCAGAGGAAATTAAGTCATTTAGAACATCAGTGTGTCACAAGGAGGTAGTGGTGATGGTTCACACACATTAATGAGCAGAGGAAATGAAGACATTTAGAACATCAGTGTGTCACAAGGAGGTAGTGGTGATGGTTCACAGGGATGAAATGAAGTCATTTAGAACATCAGTGTGTCTCAAGGAGGTAGTGGTGATGGTTCACACACATTAATGAGCACAGGAAATTAAGTCATTTAGAACATCAGTGTGTCACAAGGAGGTAGTGGTGCTGCTTTACATGGATGAAATGAAGACATTTAGAACATCAGTGTGTCACAAGGAGGTAGTGGTGATGGTTCACACGTATGAAATGAAGGCATTTAGAACATCAGTGTGTCTCAAGGAGGTAGTGGTGATGGTTCACAGACATTAATGAGCAGAGGAAATGAAGACATTTAGAACATCAGTGTGTCTCAAGGAGGTAGTGGTGATGGTTCACACGTATGAAATGAAGTCATTTGGAACATCAGTTTATCTCAAGGAGGTAGTGGTGATGGTTCACACGGATGAAATGAAGTAATTTAGAACATCAGTGTGTCTAAAGGAGGTACTGGTGCTGCTTCACATGGATGAAATGAAGACATTTAGAACATCAGTGTGTCTAAAGGAGGTAGTGGTGCTGCTTCACATGAATGA
Source organism: Protopterus annectens (assembly GCF_019279795.1). NCBI lineage: Eukaryota > Metazoa > Chordata > Ceratodontiformes > Protopteridae > Protopterus > Protopterus annectens. The sequence goes on from NC_056740.1 coordinate 197,072,001, forward strand.
AATGAAGACATTTAGAACATCAGTGTGTCTAAAGGAGGTAGTGGTGCTGCTTCACATGGATGAAATGAAGACATTTAGAACATCAGTGTGTGACAAGGAGGTAGTGGTGATGGTTCACACACATTAATGAGCAGAGGAAATTAAGACATTTGGAACATCAGTGTGTCACAAAGAGGTAGTGGTGATGGTTCACATGGATGAAATGAAGTAATTTAGAACATCAGTGTGTCTCAAGGAGGTAGTGGTGATGGTTCCCACGCATTAATGAGCAGAGGAAATGAAGACATTTAGAACATCAGTGTGTCTCAAGGAGGTAGTGGTGATGGTTCACACGTATGAAATGAAGTAATTTGGAACATCAGTGTGTCTCAATGAGGTAGTGGTGATGGTTCACACACATTAATGAGCAGAGGAAATGAAGACATTTAGAACATCAGTGTGTCACAAAGAGGTAGTGGTGATGGTTCACACGGATGAAATGAAGTCATTTAGAACATCAGTGTGTCTCAAGGAGGTAGTGGTGATGGTTCACACACATATTAATGAGCAGAGGAAATGAAGACATTTAGAACATCAGTGTGTCACAAAGAGGTAGTGGTGATGGTTCACATGGATGAAATGAAGTAATTTAGAACATCAGTGTGTCTCAAGGAGGTAGTGGTGATGTTTCACATGCATTAATGAGCAGAGGAAATGAAGACATTTAGAACATCAGTGTGTCTCAAGGAGGTAGTGGTGATGGTTCACACGTATGAAATGAAGTCATTTGGAACATCAGTGTGTCTCGAAGAGGTTGTGGTGATGGTTCACACACATTAATGAGCAGAGGAAAAGAAGTCATTAAGAACATCAGTGTGTCACAAGGAAGTAGTGGTGATGGTTCACACACATTAATGAGCAGAGGAAATGAAGACATTTAGAACATCAGTGTGTCTCAAGGAGGTTGTGGTGATGGTTCACACGGATGAAATGAAGACATTTAGAACATCAGTGTGTCTAAAGGAGGGAGTGGTGCTGCTTCACATGGATGAAATGAAGACATTTAGAATATCAGTGTGTTTCAAGGAGGTAGTGGTGATGGTTCACACACATTAATGAGCAGAGGAAATGAAGACATTTAGAACATCAGTGTGTCTCAAGGAGGTAGTGGTGCTGCTTCATATGGATGAAATGAAGACATTTAGAACATCAGTGTGTCACAAGGAGGTAGTGGTGATGGTTCACATGGATGAAATGAAGTCATTTAGAACATCAGTGTGTCTCAAGGAGGTAGTGGTGATGGTTCACACACATTAATGAGCAGAGGAAATGAAGACATTTAGAACATCAGTGTGCCACAAGGAGGTAGCGGTGATGGTTCACATGGATGAAATGAAGTCATTTAGAACATTAGTGTGTCTCAAGGAGGTAGTGGTGATGGTTCACACACATTAATGAGCAGAGGAAATGAAGACATTTAGAACATCAGTGTGTCACAAGGAGGTAGCGGTGATGGTTCACACGGATGAAATGACATTTATAACATCAGTGTGTCTCAAGAAGGTAGTGGTGCTGCTTTACACGGATGAAATGAAGACATTTAGAACATCAGTGTGTCTCAAGGAGGTAGTGGTGATGGTTCACATGCATTAATGAGCAGAGGAAATGAAGACATTTAAAACATCAGTGGGTCTCAAGGAGGTAGTGGTGATGGTTCACACGGATGAAATGAAGTCATTTAGAACATCAGTGTGTCTCAAGAAGGTAGTGGTGATGGTTCACACACGTTAATGAGCAGAGGAAATTAAGTCATTTAGAACATCAGTGTGTCACAAGGAGATAGTGGTGATGGTTCACACACATTGATGAAGAGAAAGAAATGAAGACATTTAGAACATCAGTGTGTCACAAGGAGGTAGTGGTGATGGATCACATGGATGAAATGAAGTCATTTAGAACATCAGTGTCTTAAGGAGGTAGTGGTGATGGTTCACACGGATTAATGAGCAGAGGAAATTAAGACATTTAAAACATCAGTGGGTCTCAAGGAGGTAGTGGTGATGGTTCACACGGATGAAATGAAGTCATTTAGAACATCAGTGTGTCTCAGGGAGGTAGTGGTGATGGTTCACACACATTAATGAGCAGAGGAAATTAAGTCATTTAGAACATCAGTGTGTCACAAGGAGGTAGTGGTGATGGTTCACACACATTGATGAAGAGAAAGAAATGAAGACATTTAGAACATCAGTGTGTCACAAGAAGGTAGTGGTGGTGATGGTTCACACGGATGAAAAGAAGACATTTATAACATCAGTGTGTCTCAAGGAGGTAGTGGTGCTGCTTCACACGGATGAAATGAAGACATTTAGAACATCAGTGTGTCACAAGGAGGTAGTGGTGATGGTTCACACACATTAACGAGCAGAGGAAATTAAGTCATTTAGAACATCAGTGTGTCTCAAGGTGGTAGTGGTGATGGTTCACACGCATTAATGAGCAGAGGAAATGAAAACATTTCGAACATCAGTGTGTCTCAAGGAGGTAGTGGTGATGGTTCACACATGTTAATGAGCAGAGGAAATGAAGTCATTTAAAACATCAGTGTGTCACAAGGAGGTAGTGGTGATGGTTCACACACATTAATGAGCAGAGGAAATGAAGACATTTAGAACATCAGTGTGTCTCAATGAGGTAGTGGTGATGGTTCACACACGTTAATGAGCAGAGGAAATTAAGTCATTTAGAACATCAGTGTGTCACAAGGAGGTAGTGGTGATGGTTCACACACATTAATGAGCAGAGGAAATGAAGACATTTAGAACATCAGTGTGTCTCAATGAGGTAGTGGTGATGGTTCACACGGATGAAATGGAGTCATTTAGAACATCAGTGTGTCTCAAGGAGATAGTGATGATGGTTCACACACATTAATGAGCAGAGGAAATGAAGACATTTAGAACATCAGTGTGTCTCAAGGAGGTAGTGGTGATGGTTCACACGGACGAAATTAAGTCATTTAGAACATCAGTGTGTCACAAGGAGGTAGTGGTGATGGTTCACACGTATGAAATGAAGTCATTTGGAACATCAGTGTGTCTCAAGGAGGTAGTGTTGATGGTTCACACACATCAATGCGCAGAGGAAATGAAGACATTTAGAACATCAGTGTGTCACAAGGAGGTAGTGGTGATGGTTCACACGGATGAAATGAAGACATTTAGAACATCAGTGTGTCAGAAGGAGGTAGTGGTGATGGTTCACATGGATGAAATGAAGTCATTTAAAACATCAGTGTGTCTCAAGGAGGTAATGGTGAAGGTTCACACACATTAATGAGCAGAGGAAATGAAGACATTTAGAATATCAGTGTGTCTCAAGAAGGTAGTGGTGCTGCTTCACATGGATGAAATGAAGACATTTAGTACATCAGTGTGTCACAAGGAGGTAGTGGTGATGGTTCACACGGATGAAATGAAGTAATTTAGAACATTAGTGTGTCTCAAGGAGGTAGTGGTGATGGTTCACATGGATGAAATTAAGTCATTTGGAACATCAGTGTGTCTCAAGGAGGTAGTGGTGATGGTTCACACACATTAATGAGCAAAGGAAATTAAGACATTTAGAACATCAGTGTGTCTCAAGGAGGTAGTGGTGATGGTTCACACACATTAATGAGCAGAGGAAATGAAGACATTTAGAACATCAGTGTGTCACAAGGAGGTAGTGGTGATGGTTCACACGTATGAAATGAAGTCATTTGGAACATCAGTGTGTCTCAAGGAGGTAGTGGTGATGGTTCACACACATTAATGCGCAGAGGAAATGAAGACATTTAGAACATCAGGGTGTCACAAGGAGGTAGTGGTGATGGTTCACACGGATGAAATGAAGACATTTAGAACATCAGTGTGTCAGAAGGAGGTAGTGGTGATTGTTCACATGGATGAAATGAAGTCATTTAAAACTTCAGTGTGTCTCAAGGCGGTAATGGTGATGGTTCACACACATTAATGAGCAGAGGAAATGAAGACATTTAGAATATCAGTGTGTCTCAAGAAGGTAGTGGTGCTGCTTCACATGGATGAAATGAAGACATTTAAAACATCAGTGTGTCACAAGGAGGTAGTGGTGATGGTTCACACGGATGAAATTAAGTCATTTAGAACATTAGTGTGTCTCAATGAGGTAGTGGTGATTGTTCACATGGATGAAATGAAGTCATTTGGAACATCAGTGTGTCTAAAGGAGGTAGTGGTGATGGTTCACACACATTAATGAGCAGAGGAAATTAAGACATTTAGAACATCAGTGTGTCTCAAGGAGGTAGTGGTGATGGTTCACACACATTAATGAGCAGAGGAAATGAAGACATTTAGAACATCAGTGTGTCACAAGGAGGTAGTGGTGATGGTTCACACAGATGAAATGAAGACATTTATAACATCAGTGTGTCTCAAGGAGGTAGTGGTGCTGCTTCACATGGATGAAATGAAGTCATTTAGAACATCAATGTCTCAAGGAGGTAGTGGTGATGGTTCACACACATTAATGAGCAGAGGAAATTAAGTCATTTAGAACATCAGTGTGTCTCAAGGAGGTAGTGGTGATGGTTCACACACATTAATGAGCAGAGGAAATGAAGACATTTAGAACATCAGTGTGTCACAAGGAGGTAGTGGTGATGGTTCACATGGATGAAATGAAGTTATTTAGAACATCAGTGTGTCTGAAGGAGGTAGTGGTGATGTTTCACACACATTAATGAGCAGAGGAAATTAAGTCATTTAGAACATCAGTGTGTCTCACGGAGGTAGTGGTGATGGTTCACACGTATGAAATGAAGTCATTTGGAACATCAGTGTGTCTCAAGGAGGTAGTGGTGATGGTTCACACATGTTAAGGAGCAGAGGAAATTAAGACATTTAGAACATCAGTGTGTCTCAAGGAGGTAGTGGTGTTGGTTCACACGGATGAAATTAAGTCATTTAGAACATCAGTGTGTCACAAGGAGAGTAGTGGTGATGGTTCACACGTATGAAATGACGTCATTTGGAACATCAGTGTGTCTCAAGGAGGTAGTGGTGATGGTTCACACACATTAATGTGCAGAGGAAATGAAGACATTTACAACATCAGTGTGTCACAAGGAGGTAGTGGTGATGGTTCACACGGATGAAATGAAGACATTTAGAACATCAGTGTGTCACAAGGAGGTAGTGGTGATGGTTCACATGGATGAAATGAAGTCATTTAAAACATCAGTGTGTCTCAAGGAGGTAATGGTGATGGTTCACACACATTAATGAGCAGAGGAAATGAAGACATTTAGAATATCAGTGTGTCTCAAGGAGGTAGTGGTGCTGCTTCACATGGATGAAATGAAGACATTTAGAACATCAGTGTGTCACAAGGAGGTAGTGGTGATGGCTCACACGGATGAAATGAAGTCATTTAGAACATTAGTGTGTCTCAAGGAGGTAGTGGTGATGGTTCACATGGATGAAATGAAGCCATTTGGAACATCAGTGTGTCGCAAGGAGGTAGTGGTGATGGTTCACACAAATTAATGAGCAGAGGAAATTAAGACATTTAGAACATCAGTGTGTCTCAAGGAGGTAGTGGTGATGGTTCACACACATTAATGAGCAGAGGAAATGAAGACATTTAGAGCTTCAGTGTGTCACAAGGAGGTAGTGGTGATGGTTCACACGGATGAAATGAAGACATTTATAACATCAGTGTGTCTCATGGAGGTAGTGGTGCTGCTTCACACAGATGAAATTCAGTCATTTAGAACATCAGTGTCTCAAGGATTTAGTGCTGATGGTTCACACACATTAATGAGCAGAGGAAATGAAGACATTTAGAACATCAGTGTGTCACAAAGAGGTAGTGGTGATGGTTCACACGGATGAAATGAAGTAATTTAGAACATCAGTGTGTCTCAACGAGGTAGTGATGATGGTTCACACACATTAATGAGCAGAGGAAATGAAGACATTTAGAACATCAGTGTGTCACAAAGAGGTAGTGGTGATGGTTCATACACATTAATGAGCAGAGGAAATTAAGTCATGTAGAACATCAGTGTGTCACAAAGCTGTAGTGGTGATGGTTCACACACATTAATGAGCAGAGGAAATTAAGTCATTTAGAACATCAGCGTGTCTTACAGAGGTAGTGGTGATGTTTCACACACATTAATGAGCAGAGGAAATGAAGACATTTAGAACATCAGTGTGTCACAAGGAGGTAGTGGTGATGGTCCACACGGATGAAATGAAGTCATTTAGAACATCAGTTTGTCTCAAGGAGGTAGTGGTGATGGTTCACACACATTTATGAGCAGATGAAATTAAGTCATTTAGAACATCAGTGTGTCACAAGGAGGCAGTGGTGCTGCTTCACATGGATGAAATGAAGACATTTAGAACATCAGTGTGTCACAAGGAGGTAGTGGTGATGGTTCAAAAGTATAAAATGAAGTAATTTGGAACATCAGTGTGTCTCAAGGAGGTAGTGGTGATGGTTCGCACACATTAATGAGCATAGGAAATGAAGACATTTAGAACATCAGTGTGTCACAAAGAGGTAGTGGTGATGGTTCACATGGATGAAGTGAATTAATTTAGAATATCATTGTGTCTCAAGGAGGTAGTGGTGATGGTTCACACGCATTAATGAGCAGAGGAAATGAAGACATTTAGAACATCAGTGTGTCTCAAGGAGGTAGTGGTGATGGTTCACACGTAAAAAATTAAGTCATTTGGAACATCAGTGTGTCTCAAGGAGGTAGTGGTGATGGTTCACACGGATGAAATGAAGTAATTTAGAACATCAGTGTGTCTAAAGGAGGTAGTGGTGCTGCTTCACATGCATGAAAGGAAGACATTTAGAACATCAGTGTGTCTCAAGGAGGTAGTGGTGATGGTTCACACGGATGAAATGAAGTCATTTAGAACATCAGTGTGTCTCAAGGAGGTAGTGGTGATGGTTCACACACATTAATGAGCAGAGGAAATGAAGACATTTAGAACATCAGTGTGTCTCAAGGAGGTAGTGGTGTTGGTTCACACGGATGAAATTAAGTCATTTAGAACATCAGTGTGTCACAAGGAGGTAGTGGTGATGGTTCACACGTATGAAATGAAGTCATTTGGAACATCAGTGTGTCTCAAGGAGGTAGTGGTGATGGTTCACACACATTAATGCGCATAGGAAATCAAGACATTTACAACATCAGTGTGTCACAAGGAGGTAGTGGTGATGGTTCACACGGATGAAATGAAGACATTTAGAACATCAGTGTGTCACAAGGAGGTAGTGGTGATGGTTCACATGGATGAAATGAAGTCATTTAAAACATCAGTGTGTCTCAAGGAGGTAATGGTGATGGTTCACACATATTAATGAGCAGAGGAAATGAAGACATTTAGAATATCAGTGTGTCTCAAGGAGGTAGTGGTGCTGCTTCACATGGATGAAATGAAGACATTTAAAACATCGGTGTGTCACAAGGAGGTAGTGATGATGGCTCACACGGATGAAATGAAGTCATTTAGAACATTAGTGTGTCTCAAGGAGGTAGTGGTGATGGTTCACATGGATGAAATGAAGTCATTTGGAACATCAGTGTGTCGCAAGGAGGTAGTGGTGATGGTTCACACACATTAATGAGCAGAGGAAATTAAGACATTTAGAACATCAGTGTGTCTCAAGGAGGTAGTGGTGATGGTTCACACACATTAATGAGCAGAGGAAATGAAGACATTTAGAACATCAGTGTGTCACAAGGAGGTAGTGGCGATGGTTCACACAGATGAAATGAAGACATTTATAACATCAGTGTGTCTCATGGAGGTAGTGGTGCTGCTTCACACGGATGAAATGAAGTCATTTAGAACATCAGTGTCTCAAGGATTTAGTGGTGATGGTTCACACACATTAATGAGCAGAGGAAATGAAGACATTTAGAACATCAGTGTGTCACAAAGAGGTAGTGGTGATGGTTCACATGGATGAAATGAAGTAATTTAGAACATCAGTGTGTCTCAACGAGGTAGTGATGATGGTTCACACACATTAATGAGCAGAGGAAATTAAGACATTTAGAACATCGGTGTGTCAGAAGGAGGTAGTGGTGATGGTTCATACACATTAATGAGCAGAGGAAATTAGGGCATTTAGAACATCAGTGTGTCTCAAGGAGGTAGTGGTGATGGTTCACACACATTAATGAGCAGAGGAAATGAAGACATTTAGAACATTAGTGTGTCACAAAGCTGTAGTGGTGATGGTTCACACACATTAATGATCAGAGGAAATTAAGTCATTTAGAACATCAGTGTGTCTTACAGAGGTAGTGGTGATGGTTCACACACATTAATGAGCAGAGGAAATGAAGACATTTAGAACATCAGTGTGTCACAAGGAGGTAGTGGTGATGGTTCACACACATTAATGAGCAGAGGAAATTAAGTCATTTAGAACATCAGTGTGTCACAAGGAGGTAGTGGTGCTGCTTCACATGGATGAAATGAAGACATTTAGAACATCAGTGTGTCACAAGGAGGTAGTGGTGATGGTTCACACGTATAAAATGAAGTAATTTGGAACATCAGTGTGTCTCAAGGAGGTAGTGGTGATGGTTCACACACATTAATGAGCATAGGAAATGAAGACATTTAGAACATCAGTGTGTCACAAAGAGGTAGTGGTGATGGTTCACATGGATGAAGTGAAGTAATTTAGAACATCAGTGTGTCTCAAGGAGGTAGTGGTGATGGTTCACACGCATTAATGAGCAGAGGAAATGAAGACATTTAGAACATCAGTGTGTCTCAAGGAGGTAGTGGTGATGGTTCACACGTATAAAATTAAGTCATTTGGAACATCAGTGTGTCTCAAGGAGGTAGTGGTGATGGTTCACACGGATGAAATGAAGTAATTTAGAACATCAGTGTGTCTAAAGGAGGTAGTGGTGCTGCTTCACATGGATGAAAGGAAGACATTTAGAACATCAGTGTGTCTAAAGGAGGTAGTGGTGCTGCTTCACATGGATGAAATGACATTTAGAACATCAGTGTGTCTAAAATAGGTAGTGGTGCTGCTTCACATGGATGAAATGAAGACATGTAGAACATCAGTGTGTCTCAAGGAGGTAGTGGTGATGGTTCACACACATTAATGAGCAGAGGAAATGAAGACATTTAGAACATCAGTGTGTCACAAGGAGGTAGTGGTGATGGTTCATATGGATGAAATAAAGTCATTTAGAACATCAGTGTGTCTCAAGGAGGTAGTGGTGAAGGTTCCCACACATTAATGAGCAGAGGAAATGAAGACATTTAGAACAATAGTGTGTCACAAAGAGGTAGCGGTGATGGTTCACACGGATGAAATTAAGTCATTTAGAACATTAGTGTGTCTCAAGGAGGTAGTGATAATGGTTCACACACATTAATGAGCAGAGGAAATGAAGACATTTAGAATATCAGTGTGTCTCAAGAAGGTAGTGGTGCTGCTTCACATGGATGAAATGAAGACATTTAGAACATCAGTGTGTCACAAGGAGGTAGCGGTGATGGTTCACACGGATGAAATGAAGTCATTTAGAACATTAGTGTGTCTCAAGGAGGTAGTGGTGATGGTTCACATGGATGAAATGAAGTCATTTGGAACATCAGTGTGTCTCGAGGAGGTAGTGGTGATGGTTCACACACATTAATGAGCAGAGGAAATGAAGACATTTAGAACATCAGTGTGTCACAAGGAGGTAGTGGTGATGGTTCACACGTATGAAATGAAGTCATTTGAAACATCAGTGTGTCTCAAGGAGGTAGTGGTGATGGTTCACACACATTAATGTGCACAGGAAATGAAGACATTTAGAACATCAGTGTGTCACAAGGAGGTAGTGGTGATGGTTCACACGGTTGAAATGAAGACATTTAGAACATCAGTGTGTCAGAAGGAGGTAGTGGTGATGGTTCACATGGATGAAATGAAGTCATTTAAAACATCAGTGTGTCTCAAGGAGGTAATGTTGATGGTTCACACACATTAATGAGCAGAGGAAATGAAGACATTTAGAATATCAGTGTGTCTCAAGAAGGTAGTGGTGCTGCTTCACATGGATGAAATGAAGACATTTAGAACATGCGTGTGTCACTAGGAGGTAGTGGTGATGGTTCACACGGATAAAATGAAGTCATTTAGAATATTAGTGTGTCTCAAGGAGGTAGTGGTGATGGTTCACACACATTAATGAGCAGAGGAAATTAAGACATTTAGAACATCAGTGTGTCTCACGGAGGTAGTGGTGATGGTTCACACACATTAATAAGCAGAGGACATGAAGACATTTAGAACATCAGTGTGTCACAAGGAGGTAGTGGTGATGGTTCACACGGATGAAATGAAGACATTTATAACATCAGTGTGTCTCAAGGAGGTAGTGGTGATGGTTCACACACATTAATGAGCAGTGGAAATTAAGTCATTTAGAACATCAGTGTGTCTCTCGGAGGTAGTGGTGATGTTTCACACTTATGAAATGAAGTCATTTGGAACATCAGTGTGTCTCAAGGAGGTAGTGGTGATGGTTCACACATGTTAAGGAGCAGAGGAAATGAAGACATTTAGAACATCAGTGTGTCTCAAGGAGGTAGTGGTGATGGTTCACACGGATGAAATGAAGTCATTTAGAACATCAGTGTGTCTCAAGGAGGTAGTGGTGATGGTTCACACACATTAATGAGCAGAGGAAAGGAAGACATTTAGAACATCAGTGTGTCTCAAGGAGGTAGTGGTGTTGGTTCACACGGATGAAATTAAGTCATTTAGAACATCAGTGTGTCACAAGGAGGTAGTGGTGATGGTTCACACGTATGAAATGAAGTCATTTGGAACATCAGTGTGTCTCAAGGAGGTAGTGGTGATGGTTCACACACATTAATCCGCATAGGAAATGAAGACATTTACAACATCAGTGTGTCACAAGGAGGTAGTGGTGATGGTTCACACGGATGAAATGAAGACATTTTGAACATCAGTGTGTCACAAGGAGGTAGTGGTGATGGTTCACATGGATGAAATGAAGTCATTTAAAACATCAGTGTGTCTCAAGGAGGTAATGGTGATGGTTCACACACATTAATGAGCAGAGGAAATGAAGACATTTAGAATATCAGTGTGTCTCAAGGAGGTAGTGGTGCTGCTTCACATGGATGAAATGAAGACATTTAGAACATCGGTGTGTCACAAGGAGGTAGTGGTGCTGCTTCACATGGATGAAATGAAGTCATTTGGAACATCAGTGTGTCGCAAGGAGGTAGTGGTGATGGTTCACACACATTAATGAGCAGAGGAAATGAAGACATTTAGAACATCAGTGTGTCACAAGGAGGTAGTGGTGATGGTTCACACAGATGAAATGAAGACTTTTATAACATCAGTGTGTCTCATGGAGGTAGTGGTGCTGCTTCACATGGATGAAATGAAGTCATTTAGAACATCAGTGTCTCAAGGATTTAGTGGTGATGGTTCACACACATTAATGAGCAGAGGAAATGAAGACATTTAGAACATCAGTGTGTCACAAAGAGGTAGTGGTGATGGTTCACACGGATGAAATGAAGTAATTTAGAACATCAGTGTGTCTCAACGAGGTAGTGATGATGGTTCACACACATTAATGAGCAGAGGAAATTAAGACATTTAGAACATCGGTGTGTCACAAAGAGGTAGTGGTGATGGTTCATACACATTAATGAGCAGAGGAAATTAAGTCATTTAGAACATCAGTGTGTCTCAAGGAGGTAGTGGTGATGGTTCACACACATTAATGAGCAGAGGAAATGAAGACATTTAGAACATCAGTGTGTCACAAAGCGGTAGTGGTGATGGTTCACACACATTAATGAGCAGAGGAAATTACGTAATTTAGAACATCAGTGTGTCTTACAGAGGTAGTGGTGATGGTTCACACACATTAATGAACAGAGGAAATGAAGACATTTAGAACATCAGTGTGTCACAAGGAGGTAGTGGTGATGGTTCACACGTATAAAATGAAGTAATTTGGAACATCAGTGTGTCTCAATGAGGTAGTGGTGATGGTTCACACACATTAATGAGCATAGGAAATGAAGACATTTAGAACATCAGTGTGTCACAAAGAGGTAGTGGTGATGGTTCACATGGATGAAGTGAAGTAATTTAGAACATCAGTGTGTCTCAAGGAGGTAGTGGTGATGGTTCACACGCATTAATGAGCAGAGGAAATGAAGACATTTAGAACATCAGTGTGTCTCAAGGAGGTAGTGCTGATGGTTCACACGTATGAAATTAAGTCATTTGGAACATCAGTGTGTCTCAAGGAGGTAGTTGTGATGGTTCACACGGATGAAATGAAGTAATTTAGAACATCAGTGTGTCTAAAGGAGGTAGTGGTGCTGCTTCACATGGATGAAAGGAAGACATTTAGAACATCAGTGTGTCTAAAGGAGGTAGTGGTGCTGCTTCACATGGATGAAATGACATTTAGAACATCAGTGTGTCTAAAGGAGGTAGTGGTGCTGCTTCACATGGATGAAATGAAGACATTTAGAACAGCAGTGTGTCTCAAGGAGGTAGTGGTGATGGTTCATACACATTAATGAGCAGAAGAAATTAAGACATTTAGAGCATCAGTGTGTCACAAAGAGGCAGTGGTGATGGTTCACATGGATGAAATGAAGTCATTTAGAACATCAGTGTGTCTGAAGGAGGTAGTGGTGATGGTTCACACACATTAATGAGCAGAGGAAATGAAGACATTTAGAACATCAGTGTGTCACAAGGAAGTAGTGGTGATGGTTCATATGTATGAAATAAAGTCATTTAGAACATCAGTGTGTCTCAAGGAGGCAGTGGTGATGGTTCCCACACATTAATGAGCAGAGGAAATGAAGACATTTAGAACAATAGTGTGTCACAAAGAGGTAGCGGTGATGGTTCACACGGATGAAATGAAGTCATTTAGAACAATAGTGTGTCTCAAGGAGGTAGTGATAATGGTTCACACACATTATTGAGCAGAGGAAATGAAGACATTTAGAATATCAGTGTGTCTCAAGAAGGTAGTGGTGCTGCTTCACATGGATGAAATGAAGACATTAAGAACATCAGTGTGTCACAAGGAGGTAGCGGTGATGGTTCACACGGATGAAATGAAGTCATTTAGAACATTAGTGTGTCTCAAGGAGGTAGTGGTGATGGTTCACATGGATGAAATGAAGTCATTTAGAGCATCAGTGTGTCTCAAGGAGGTAGTGGTGATGGTTCACACACATTAATGAGCAGAGGAAAGGAAGACATTTAGAACATCAGTGTGTCACAAGGAGGTAGTGGTGATGGTTCACACGGATGAAATGAAGACATTTATAACATCAGTGTGTCTCAAGGAGGTAGTGGTGCTGCTTCACATGGATGAAATTAAGTCATTTAGAACATCAGTGTCTCAAGGAGGTAGTGGTGATGGTTCACACACATTAATGAGCAGAGGAAATTAAGTCAATTAGAACATCAGTGTGTCTCAAGGATGTAGTGGTGATGGTTCACACACATTAATGAGCAGAGGAAATGAAGACATTTAGAACATCAGTGTGTCACAAGGAGGGAGCGGTGATGGTTCACATGGAGGAAATGAAGTTATTTAGAACATCAGTGTGTCTGAAGGAGGTAGTGGTGATGTTTCACAAACATTAATGACCAGAGGAAATTAAGTCATTTAGAACATCAGTGTGTCTCACGGAGGTAGTGGTGATGGTTCACACGTATGAAATGAAGTCATTTGGAACATCAGTGTGTCTCAAGGAGGTAGTGGTGATGGTTCACACATGTTAATGAGCAGAGGAAATGAAGACATTTAGAACATCAGTGTGTCTCAAGGAGGTAGTGGTGATGGTTCACACGGATTAAATGAAGTCATTTAGAACATCAGTGTGTCTCAAGGAGGTAGTGGTGATGGTTCACACACATTAATGAGCAGAGGAAATGAAGACATTTAGAACATCAGTGTGTCTCAAGGAGGTAGTGGTGATGGTTCACATGGATGAAATTAAGTCATTTAGAACATCAGTGTGTCACAAGGAGGTAGTGGTGATGGTTCACACGTATGAAATGAAGTCATTTGGAACATCAGTGTGTCCCAAGGAGGTAGTGGTGATGGTTCACACACATTAGTGCGCAGAGGAAATGAAGACATTTAGAACATCAGTGTGTCACAAGGAGGTAGTGGTGATGGTTCACACGGATGAAATGAAGACATTTAGAACATCAGTGTGTCACAAGGAGGTAGTGGTGATGGTTCACATGGATGAAATGAAGTCATTTAAAACATCAGTGTGTCTCAAGGAGGTAATGGTGATGGTTCACACACATTAATGAGCAGAGGAAATGAAGACATTTAGAATATCAGTGTGTCTCAAGGAGGTAGTGGTGCTGCTTCACATGGATGAAATGAAGACATTTAGAACATCAGTGTGTCACAAGGAGGTAGTGGTGATGGCTCACACGGATGAAATGAAGTCATTTAGAACATTAGTGTGTCTCAAGGAGGTAGTGGTGATGGTTCACATGGATGAAATGAAGTCATTTGGAACATCAGTGTGTCTCAAGGAGGTAGTGGTGATGGTTCACACACATTAATGAGCAGAGGAAATTAAGACATTTAGAACATCAGTGTGTCACAAGGAGGTAGTGGTGATGGTTCACACGGATGAAATGAAGACATTTATAACATCAATGTGTCTCATGGAGGTAGTGGTGCTGCTTCACACGGATGAAATGAAGTCATTTAGAACATCAGTGTCTCAAGGATTTAGTGGTGATGGTTCACACACATTAATGAGCAGAGGAAATTAAGTCATTTAGAACATCAGTGTCTCTCAAGGAGGTAGTGCTGATGGTTCACACACATTAATGAGCAGAGGAAATGAAGACATTTAGAACATCAGTGTGTCACAAGGAGGTAGTGGTGATGGTTCACATGGATGAAATGAAGTTATTTAGAACATCAGTGTGTCTGAAGGAGGTAGTGGTGATGGTTCACACAGATTAATGAGCAGAGGAAATTAAGTCATTTAGAACATCAGTGTGTCTCACGGAGGTAGTGGTGATGGTTCACACGTATGAAATGAAGTCATTTGGAACATCAGTGTGTCTCAAGGAGGTAGTGGTGATGGTTCACACATGTTAATGAGCAGAGGAAATGAAGACATTTAGAACATCAGTGTGTCTCAAGGAGGTACTGGTGATGGTTCACACACATTAATGAGCAGAGGAAATGAAGACATTTAGAACATCAGTGTGTTACAAAGAGGTAGTGGTGATCGTTCACACGGATGAAATGAAGTAATTTAGAACATTAGTGTGTCTCAACGAGGTAGTGATGATGGTTCACACACATTAATGAGCACAGGAAATTAAGACATTTAGAACATCAGTGTGTCACAAAGAGGTAGTGGTGATGGTTCATACACATTAATGAGCAGAGGAAATTAAGTCATTTAGAACATCAGTGTGTCTCAAGGAGGTAGTGGTGATGGTTCACACACATTAATGAGCTGAGGAAATGAAGACATTTAGAACATCAGTGTGTCACAAAGCTGTAGTGGTGATGGTTCACACACATTAATGAGCAGCGGAAATTAAGTCATTTAGAACATCAGTGTGTCTTACAGAGGTAGTGATGATGGTTCACACACATTAATGAGCAGAGGAAATGAAGACATTTAGAACATCAGTGTGTCACAAGGAGGTAGTGGTGATGGTTCACACGGATGAAATGAAGTCATTTAGAACATCAGTGTGTCTCAAGGAGGTAGTGGTGATGGTTCACACACATTAATGAGCAGAGGCAATTAAGTCATTTAGAACATCAGTGTGTCTCAAGGAGGTAGTGGTGATGGTTCACACAGATGAAATTAAGTCATTTAGAACATCAGTGTGTCACAAGGAGGTAGTGGTGATGGTTCACACGTATGAAATGAAGTAATTTGGAACATCAGTGTGTCTCAAGGAGGTAGTGGTGATGGTTCACACACATTAATGAGCATAGGAAATGAAGACATTTAGAACATCAGTGTGTCACAAAGAGGTAGTGGTGATGGTTCACATGGATGAAGTGAAGTAATTTAGAACATCAGTGTGTCTCAAGGAGGTAGTGGTGATGGTTCACACGCATTAATGAGCAGAGGAAATGAAGACATTTAGAACATCAGTGTGTCTCAAGGAGGTAGTGGTGATGGTTCACACGTATGAAATTAAGTCATTTGGAACATCAGTGTGTCTCAAGGAGGTAGTGGTGATGGTTCACACGGATGAAATGAAGTAATTTAGAACATCAGTGTGTCTAAAGGAGGTAGTGGTGCTGCTTCACATGGATGAAAGGAAGACATTTAGAACATCAGTGTGTCTAAAGGAGGTAGTGGTGCTGCTTCACATGGATGAAATGACATTTAGAACATCAGTGTGTCTAAAGGAGGTAGTGGTGCTGCTTCACATGGATGAAATGAAGACATTTAGAACATCAGTGTGTCTCAAGGAGGTAGTGGTGATGGTTCACACACATTAATGAGCAGAGGAAATGAAGACATTTAGAACATCAGTGTGTCACAAAGAGGTAGTGGTGATGGTTCACATGGATGAAATGAAGTCATTTAGAACATCAGTGTGTCTCAAGGAGGTAGTGGTGATAGTTCACACACATTAATGAGCAGAGGAAATGAAGACATTTAGAACATCAGTGTGTCACAAGGAGGTAGTGGTGATGGTTCATATGGATGAAATAAAGTCATTTAGAACATCAGTTTGTCTCAAGGAGGTAGTGGTGATGGTTCACACACATTAATGAGCAGAGGAAATGAAGACATTTAGAACAATAGTGTGTCACAAAGAGGTAGCGGTGATGGTTCACACGGATGAAATGAAGTCATTTAGAACATTAGTGTGTCTCAAGGAGGTAGTGATAATGGTTCACACACATTAATGAGCAGAGGAAATGAAGACATTTAGAACATCAGTGTGTCACAAGGAGGTAGTGGTGATGGTTCACATGGATGAAATGAAGACATTTAGAACATCAGTGTGTCTCAAGGAGGTAGTGGTGATGGTTCAGACGGATGAAATGAAATCATTTAGAACATCAGTGTGTCTCAAGGAGGTAGTGGTGATGGTTCAGACGGATGAAATGAAATCATTTAGAACATCAGTGTGTCTCAAGGAGGTAGTGGTGATGGTTCACACGGATGAAATGACGTCATTTAGAACATCAGTGTGTCTCAAGGAGGTAGTGGTGATGGTTCACACACGTTAATGAGCAGATAAAATTAAGTCATTTAGAACAGCAGTGTGTCACAAGGTGGTAGTGGTGATGGTTCACACACATTGCTGAACAGAGGAAATGAAGACATTTAGAACATCAGTGTGTCACAAGGAAGTAGTGGTGATGGTTCACATGGATGAAATGAAGACCTTTAGAACATCAGTGTGTCACAAGGAGGTAGTGGTTATGGTTCACACACATTAATGAGCAGATGAAATGAAGTCATTTAGAACATCAGTGTGTCTCAAGGAGGTAGTGGTTATGGTTCACACGCATTAATTAGCAGAGGAAATAAAGACATTTAAAACATCAGTATGTCTCAAGGAGGTAGTGGTGATGGTTCACACATGTTAATGAGCAGAGGAAATTAAGTCATTTAGAACATCAGTGTGTCACAAGGAGGTAGTGGTGATGGTTCAGACACATTAATGAGCAGAGGAAATGAAGACATTTAGAACATCAGTGTGTCACAAAGAGATAGTGGTGATGGTTCACATGGATGAAATGAAGTCATTTAGAACATCAGTGTGTCTCAAGGAGGTAGTGGTGATGGTTCACACACATTAATGAGCAGAGGAAATGAAGACATTTAGAACATCAGTGTGTCTCAAGGAGGTAGTGGTGATGGTTCACACGGATGAAATGAAGTCATTTAGAACATCAGTGTGTCACAAGGAGGTAGTGGTGATGGTTTACACGTGTGAAATGAAGTCATTTGGAACATCAGTGTGTCTCAAGGAGGTAGTGGTGATGGTTCACACACATTAATGAGCATAGGAAATGAAGACATTTAGAACATCAGTGTGTCACAAAGAGGTAGTGGTGATGGTTCACATGGATGAAGTGAAGTAATTTAGAACATCAGTGTGTCACAAGGAGGTAGTGGTGATGGTTCACACGTATGAAATGAAGTCATTTGGAACATCAGTGTGTCTCAAGGAGGTAGTGGTGATGGTTCATACACATTAATGAGCAGAGGAAATTAAGTCATTTAGAACATCAGTGTGTCTCAAGGCGGTAGTGGTGATGGTTCACACACATTAATGAGCAGAGGAAATGAAGACATTTAGAACATCAGTGTATCACAAAGCTGTAGTGGTGATGGTTCACACACATTAATGAGCAGAGGAAATTAAGTCATTTAGAACATCAGTGTGTCTTACAGAGGTAGTGGTGATGGTTCACACACATTAATGAGCAGAGGAAATGAAGACATTTAGAACATCAGTGTGTCACAAGGAGGTAGTGGTGATGGTTCCCACGGATGAAATGAAGTCATTTAGAACATCAGAGTGTCTCAAGGAGGTAGTGGTGATGGTTCACATGGATGAAGTGAAGTAATTTAGAACATCAGTGTGTCACAAGGAGGTAGTGGTGCTGCTTCGCATGGATGAAATGAAGACATTTAGAACATCAGTGTGTCTAAAATAGGTAGCGGTGCTGCTTCACATGGATGAAATGAAGTCATTTAGAACATCAGTGTGTCTAAAGGAGGTAGTGGTGCTGCTTCACATGGATGAAATGAAGACATTTAGAACATCGGTGTGTCTCAAGGAGGTAGTGGTGATGGTTCACACACATTAATGTGCAGAGGACATGAAGATATTTAGAACATCAGTGTGTCCCAAAGAGGTAGTGGTGATGGTTCACGTGGATGAAATGAAGTCATTTAGAACATCAGTGTGTCTCAAGGAGGTAGTGGTGATGGTTCACACACATTAATGAGCAGAGGAAATGAAGACATTTAGAACATCAGTGTGTCACAAGGAGGTAGTGGTGATGGTTCATATGGATGAAATAAAGTCATTTAGAACATCAGTTTGTCTCAAGGAGGTAGTGGTGATGGTTCACACACATTAATGAGCAGAGGAAATGAAGACATTTAGAACAATAGTGTGTCAGAAAGAGGTAGCGGGGATGGTTCACATGGATGAAATGAAGTCATTTAGAATATTAGTGTGTCTCAAGGAGGTAGTGATAATGGTTCACACACACAAATGAGCAGAGGAAATGAAGACATTTAGAACATCAGTGTGTCACAAGGAGGTAGTGGTGATGGTTCACATGGATGAAATGAAGACATTTAGAACATCAGTGTGTCTCAAGGAGGTAGTGGTGATGGTTCACACACATTAATGAGCAGAGGAAATGAAGACATTTAGAACATCAGTGAGTCACAAAGAGGAAGTGGAGA
Source organism: Protopterus annectens (assembly GCF_019279795.1). Taxonomy (NCBI): domain Eukaryota; kingdom Metazoa; phylum Chordata; order Ceratodontiformes; family Protopteridae; genus Protopterus; species Protopterus annectens. The sequence goes on from NC_056740.1 coordinate 197,091,545, forward strand.
AGGATCAGACGGATGAAATGAAGTCATTTAGAATATCAGTGTGTCTCAAGGAGGTAGTGGTGATGGTTCACACGGATGAAATGAAGTCATTTAGAACATCAGTGTGTCTCAAGGAGGTAGTGGTGATGGTTCACACACATTAATGAGCAGAGGAAATGAAGACATTTAGAACATCAGTGTGTCACAAGGAGGTAGTGGTGATGGTTCACATGGATGAAATGAAGACATTTAGAACATCAGTGTGTCTCAAGGAGGTAGTGGTGATGGTTCACACACATTAATGAGCAGAGGAAATGAAGACATTTAGAACATCAGTGTTTCACAAGGAGGTAGCGGTGATGGTTTACACGGATGAAATGAAGACATTTATAACATCAGTGTGTCTCAAGGAGGTAGTGGTGCTGCTTCACACGGATGAAATGAAGACATTTAGAACATCAGTGTGTCACAAGGAGGTAGTGGTGATGGTTCACACACATTAATGAGCAGAGGAAATTATGTCATTTAGAACATCAGTGTGTCTCAAGGAGGTAGTGGTGATGGTTCAGACGGATGAAATGAAATCCTTTAGAACATCAGTGTCTCAAGGAGGTAGTGGTGATGGTTCACACACATTAATGAGCAGAGGAAATGAAGACATTTAGAACATCAGTGTGTCTCAAGGAGGTAGTGGTGATGGTTCACACGGATGAAATGACGTCATTTAGAACATCAGTGTGTCTCAAAGAGGTAGTGGTGATGGTTCACACACGTTAATGAGCAGAGAAAATTAAGTCATTTAGAACAGCAGTGTGTCACAAGGTGGTAGTGGTGATGGTTCACACACATTGCTGAACAGAGGAAATGAAGACATTTAGAACATCAGTGTGTCACAAGGAAGTAGTGGTGATGGTTCACATGGATGAAATGAAGACATTTAGAACATCAGTGTGTCACAAGGAGGTAGTGGTGATGGTTCACACACATTAATGAGCAGAGGAAATTAAGTCATTTAGAACATCAGTGTGTCTCAAGGAGGTAGTGGTTATGGTTCACACGCATTAATTAGCAGAGGAAATGAAGACATTTAAAACATCAGTGTGTCTCAAGGAGGTAGTGGTGATGGTTCACACACGTTAATGAGCAGAGGAAATTAAGTCATTTAGAACATCAGTGTGTCACAAGGAGGTAGTGGTGATGGTTCAGACACATTAATGAGCAGAGGAAATGAAGACATTTAGAACATCAGTGTGTCTCAAGGAGGTAGTGGTGATGGTTCACACACATTAATGAGCAGAGGAAATGAAGACATTTAGAACATCAGTGTGTCTCAAGGAGGTAGTGGTGATGGTTCACACGGATGAAATGAAGTCATTTAGAACATCAGTGTGTCACCAGGAGGTAGTGGTGATGGTTCACACACATTAATGAGCACAGGAAATGAAGTAATTTAGAACATCAGTGTGTCTCAAGGAGGTAGTGGTGATGGTTCACACGGATGAAATGAAGTCATTTAGAACATCAGTGTGTCACAAGGAGGTAGTGGTGATGGTTCACACTTATGAAATGAAGTCATTTGGAACATCAGTGTGTCTCAAGGAGGTAGTGGTGATGGTTCACACACATTAATGAGCACAGGAAATGAAGTAATTTAGAACATCAGTGTGTCTCAAGGAGGTAGTGGTCATGGTTCACACACATTAATGAGCAGAGGAAATGGACATTTAGAACATCAGTGTGTCCCAAGGAGGTAGTGGTGCTGCTTCACATGGATGAAATGAAGACATTTAGAACATCAGTGTGTCACAAGGAGGTAGTGGTGATGGTTCACACGGATGAAATGAAGTCATTTAGAACATTAGTGTGTCTCAAGGAGGTAGTGGTGATGGTTCACATGGATGAAATGAAGTCATTTGGAACATCAGTGTGTCTCAAGGAGGTAGTGGTGATGGTTCACATTAAGGAAATGAAGACATTTAGAACATCAGTGTGTCTCAAGGAGGTAGTGGTGATGGTTCACACGGATGAAATGAAGTCATTTAGAACATCAGTGTGTCACAAGGAGGTAGTGGTGATGGTTCACACTTATGAAATGAAGTCATTTGGAACATCAGTGTGTCTCAAGGAGGTAGTGGTCATGGTTCACACACATTAATGAGCAGAGGAAATGGACCTTTAGAACATCAGTGTGTCCCAAGGAGGTAGTGGTGCTGCTTCACATGGATGAAATGAAGACATTTAGAACATCAGTGTGTCACAAGGAGGTAGTGGTGATGGTTCACACGGATGAAATGAAGTCATTTAGAACATTAGTGTGTCTCAAGGAGGTAGTGGTGATGGTTCACATGGATGAAATGAAGTCATTTGGAACATCAGTGTGTCTCAAGGAGGTAGTGGTGATGGTTCACACACATTAATGAGCAGAGGAAATTAAGACATTTAGAACATCAGTGTGTCTCAAGGAGGTAGTGGTGATGGTTCACATGGATGAAATGAAGTCATTTAGAACTTCAGTGTGTCTCAAGGAGGTAGTGGTGATGGTTCACATGGATGAAATGAAGTCATTTGGAACATCAGTGTGTCTCAAGGAGGTAGTGGTGATGGTTCACACACATTAATGAGCAGAGGAAATGAAGACATTTAGAACATCAGTGTGTCACAAGGAGGTAGTGGTGATGATTCACACGGATGAAATGAAGACATTTATAACATCAGTGTGTCTCAAGGAGGTAGTGGTGATGGTTCACACGGATGAAATGAAGTCATTTAGAACATCAGTGTGTCTCAAGGAGGTAGTGGTGATGGTTCACACCTATTAATGAGCAGAGGAAATTAAGTCATTTAGAACATCAGTGTGTCTCAAGGAGGTAGTGGTGATGGTTCACACACATTAATGAGCAGAGGAAATTAAGTCATTTAGAACATCAGTATGTCTCACGGAGGTAGTGGTAATGGTTTACACGTATGAAATGAAGTCATTTGGAACATCAGTGTGTCTCAAGGAGGTAGTGGTGATGGTTCGCACACATTAATGAGCAGAGGAAATTAAGTCATTTAGAACATCAGTGTGTCACAAGAAGGTAGTGGTGATGGTTCACATGGATGAAATGAAGTCATTTAGAACATCAGTGTGTCTCAAGGAGGTAGTGGTGATGGTTCACACACGTTAATGAGCAGAGGAAATGAAGACATTTAGAACATCAGTGTGTTTCAAGGAGGTAGTGGTGATGGTTTACACTCATTAATGAGCAGAGGAAATGAAGACATTTAGAACATCAGTGTGTCTCAAGGAGGTAGTGGTGATGGTTCACGCACATTAATGAGCAGAGGAAATTAAGTCATTTAGGACATCAGTGTGTCTCACGGAAGTAGTGGTGATGGTTCACGCACATTAATGAGCAGAGGAAATGAAGTCATTTATTGAAACCTCCTTTGTCTCCACTTTTGGCACAGCAAATGCACACAGAATGCAGCCAGGTGCACCCTTTGGGCTGGACAACTCATATGGCTGTTCTAAGATGGAACCAAGGGGTGACAAAACGATAGTCATAGCAATGATGACAGCTATGTACTTGATATATAAGGTAATCTTATTGAAAGCCCTCTGTGCAAGGATTTCTTATGATATCCCGAACTCAGCACAACCCTGAAATTTATTTAGATCTAGTATTTGCGGGTATGATCTTCTGTCAGCAAGTGTCATGTCATGTCATGTGCCAAGCTAAAATGACATGTCTAGTCTCTGAGCCTTTGATCTGATTAAAGCAAACTGACCAAGCACAAACTGAAAGTCTCAAATAAACATTATTGTAAAATGTCAAACTTGCCTTCGTTAAAACAGATTTATTCTTATACATTGGGTAGATCACTTGATGAAAAATTTAACTCAGCCAAAAAGTCATCATCCACTGAAATCAATGGAAGAAGCTGCAATTAAGTCCAGCAAACTTCATTGGAGATATAAGTGTAGGGTGTATGTGAGGGTGTGCATGTGTGGCAATGTGTGTGCATGTTTGTAGGGGTATGAATGGAGGCAGATAACTTCATGTATGCGTGAGTGTGTGTGCGTGTGTGTGTGTGTGTGTGTGTGTGTTTGTGTGAGTGTGTCTGCTTGGGTAGTTGCAATTAGGAGATTAGGTAGAGAATTGAGCATGGATGTGTGTGTGCATGTGTGTGTGTCTGTGTCAGAGCATGAATGTGGGTAAATGGGTAAGCATGTCTGTCAGTCCAGTGGAGTGCGTGTGTGTGTGTTGAGGGGAGGTGTGGTGTTGAATGGATGTCTGTGTATGTATGTGTGTGTGTGTGTGTGTGTGTGTGTGTCTGAGTGTGTTGGGTGAATGTCTGTGAGTGCGTGTGTGTGTGTGTGTGTGTGTGTGTGTGTGTGTGTGTGTGTGTGTGTGTGCATATGGTAGAGTGTTTTCTCATGTGGATGCACTTGTGTTTGTGTACATGGGGGGGGGGCTGTCATACCATTGAACATTGTTGCTCTAGAATTCTGGACAACACCAAAAATAATGGGGGGAATGGCCAAAATCAGAGAAAATCACAGAATTTTTTTAAACAAAACCAGGACTGGTGACAAATTAATTAAAAATGAAGTCACTAAATGATGGCATACATATGAGTTTTAGACTTCATATCTGTCAGAAAATGCATGCTAATACAAAACTGTCTATGTTTATAAGAGCAATATTTAAAAGCTGTATCTATTTTTGGGCCTTTGTCCCCCTATTAACTTTGGCTTTCTCTAGATTTTTTGTGCTAAGAGGTTGAGAGATAGTATGCAAAGTAATGGTACTGACATTGTCAGCACTACAGATACAGGCTTGGTCAGTAGTATGCAGAGTAATGGTACAGACACTGACAGCACTCCAGATACAGGCTTGATTAGTAGTATGCAGAGTAATGGTACTGACACTGACAGCACTCCAGATACAGACTTGATTAGTAGTATACAGAGTAATGGTACTGACACTGACAGCACTCCAGATACAGGCGTGATTAGCAGCCCAGTCACTCTAGACACCAGCTGGGCAGGGATGCAAGTAAGTGACCAACACTGTCTTGCCCAAAGTGGTGGGAAGGCAATGGTAGAGTCCTGCTGCAAGGACTCCTTTTCAGAAAAAGCTCAGGATTGTAGCTCCTGCAGTCTGGGACTCAGGTTATGCAAGTCTGCTATGGAATAGACATGTACTGTAGATGGAAATTACAGTTATCAGTAGTATACTTCCCCCCAAGTCTCCCATACCAGACATTGAACTGTGCTCTCCACCCAACAGGGACACTGCTAACAACATAAAAAAACTCTTAAAGTCTGCTGGATGACAGCAGCAGCCCCCAGCTTGGTTTTTTTTTTTTTTTCAATAATCAGTCTTTATTATTTTCCAATTACATAACTACACACTACTATATATATATATATATATATATATATACAATATTTACATGACTGCTTCCAAAAGTTATACAAATGTTATATATTAAAACAAATTATTAAAAGGAAATACAACATGAAAATACCATCAGTTTTTAATATTATTACAATCAATAACTAATCTAAGATTGAGTCTGTCTTATAAGTATATATCCTAAGTAACAGTGGATAAGAACCTCTAGGCCAACACAATATTAAAGATTTGCTCCCATATTTTAATATTATTTATGTTTTTCTTGTGGTCATTGAGTAACAGTTTGTGTGCTAATATATGTCTTATAGGGTTCCCTATCAGAAGCCTGAAACACTATAAGCTTGAAAATCAAAATCCTGAAACCAGAAGCCTGAAAATTCAAAATCCCAAAAACCCAAAATCCTGAAACTCAAAATCCTGAAAACACAAAATGGACATACTGACATCATTGTGGCTTTGCTATTGTTAGCCCTGTGGTGTTAGGTCATGCGTTGGGTTCAGGTGAGTGTACGGTTGGTTTTATGTTAGGGTTAGGGGTGGTTTAAGTGAGTTAGGGTTAGGGCGCAGATTAGGCATGTATGCAATAGTGACAAATATTGGGGTTAGGGGCGGTTTAAGTGAGTTAGGGTTAGGGCGCGGGTCAGGTGAGTGTGCGATATTGACGGACCTTAGGGTTAGGGTTAGGGTCAGGGTCAGTTGGTAGATATTAGTGTCTTTATAGTGACATATTAGCATTATTTGTGTTTTCAGGATTTTGAGTTTCAGGATTTTGGGTTTTCAGGATTTTGAATTTTCAGGCTTTTGGTTTCAGGATTTTGATTTTCAAGCTTATAGTGTTTCAGGCTTCTGATAGGGAACCGTCTTATAGCTAATGTTTTAAAATTTTCCCAAGATGTCTGGGTCAGGTTCAACCAGTTTGAAGCTATGTATAGTTTCATTAATAAACAAATATTCATGATTATGATCCTTTTTGATTTGTCTAAATTTTCTGGGGGAATATGTAGGATCATGAATTCCCAAGAGAGTGTTGATTGTTGGTAGCCCATTTTCTGTAATTGAAGTTTTAATGAATTCCAAAGTTTAAAAATGCATTTGCAACTCCAAAACATGTGAAGCAGGTCAGCTGTCTGGTCTATGCAGTATGGACAGTTAGGCGAGTTCTTTGAATCAAATTTATGAAGAGTAAGACGGGTATAATAGGCATTGTTGAAATTGTGTAAATAATAATTTTTGTAGTGATACAGACTTTAATGTTAGTTTAAATGCTTCCAAGATCTTATTATCATCAACTAATGTTAATTTTTCCCTCCAGTAATTCGATAAAAGAATATGTTTATTATACTTCATCTCTTTTTTCAGTTTATATGAGGAAGTTATATATTTTTTGTCTTGTATTAGAGCTTCCCAAAGATTATGACATATATTTAATTCCTCTTCTTTAAATTCAAAGTTATTAAAGTAATTTGTAGCCAGATCTTTTAATTGTCTCATAATAATTAGATAGGAAATGGGGAGACTTTTTTCTTTTAAAATATAGTGAACTGATATCCCAAGCAAGGGGTAGAAATCCAACATGATTAAATCTTTTATTAGAGGGAATTTCTGTAAGTCTATCAATTTATTCCCTAATAATAAGTTTGGGTTCTTGTGAGGTGGTTGAAATACCATCATATACTTTAATAAGTTTAATGAGGTAAAAAGAGTTTGAATTGAAGTTATATAGCATTTTATGCGTTCCATTAAGTCAAATTTACTGAGTGTTCCTCTATTCCAAAAGGGTAGAGCTTTACAGTTAATTCCCACTCTAGTTACATGTCTATATGTTAAGACCAACCATTTGGGTGCCCATTTCAGACTATCCTTATCAAAGTGAATCGCCCTTAAAATTCTGTTAGCATTAATTATCAAGTAATAAGTTTCAAAATCCGGTAAATCTAGACCTCCCCTATTTTTTGGAGCCATCAGTTTCTCTTATGTTATCCTCATTTTCCTAGGCTCCCAAAGAAATCTCCCTAGTCCTATATGAAGCTGTTTAAAAAAATTCCTTGTGATTCTAAGTTGTGTGGCTCTAAGTATATATAGTATTCTTGGAAGAACATTCATTTTGATAATTGCAGTTCTTGCCATCATTGGTAATTTCAGTTTACTCCATCTTTTCAAATCTAATGTTATCTGATCCCAAGTTGATTTAATATTATTTATAAAAAAAATCTCTATTATCAGTTGAAAATATAATACCCAGATATTTTGTTCTCTCTTCCGTCATTACTGGTCCTATCAATGGTAACAATGAAAATGGTGTAGGTGTCTTTAATGGGAATATTTTGGATTTCTTAAAATTAAGTTTATAGTTAGAGATTTTCTCAAAGTCTTCTACTGCTTTTAATATTTTCTCAGTATCTGATACAGGTGTGGTACAGTATATATTTAAATCATCTGCAAAAGCAGCCATATTTATCTTCATACCATATAATATTGGGGGATTGTAAAAAACATTTTGTTTAAGATGTAAAAAATAATGGTTCCAAATAAAGATTAAATAAAATAGGAGATAATGGGCACCCTTATCGGGTACCATTTTTAATTTGTATTCTTTTAGAGCATTCTTGATTGATAAATACATTTATATATGCGTTATTATATATTTTCCTTAATGTTAAGATAAAATCCTGAGGTATATTGAAGTATGATAACATATCAAATATATATACCAAGTTAACTCTGTCAAATGCTTTCTGTGCGTCAATTATAAGTGCATAAATATTGAAATTTTTGTACTTGGCATAATAAATTAATGTGTGAAGCGTTAATGTATTATCAGTGGTCTGTCTCCCATCCATGAATCCTGCCTGTTCCTCTGATACTATTAGATTTGTGACCCTTTTCAGTCTATTTGCAGGGATAGAAGTCATAATTTTCATGTCAATGTTCAAGAGCGAAATGGGTCTATAATTATCTGGGTTTTTAAAATCACTTTTATCTTTCGGTATCAAAATTGTCTTTGAAGCATTAAAGTGGGGATCATTAATTTTATTTTGAATTATATAATTAAATGTCTGTGGAAGTATTCTACTCAAAATCTCACTAAAAGTTTTGTAGAATTCAGAGGTCAATCCATCCGGCCCTGGGGCTTTATGTGGTTTCAGCTTCTTAATTATTTCTGTTAATTCCTCCGCTGAAATCGGTTTAATTAAATCCCTATGAGACTCATTATCAATAATCGGGAATGTGATCTTCTGTAAGAAATCTTTCCTAACTTTGTCTGATAAAAATATCTGCTGATCACCATATACCTAATCAAATATTGTTTCAAAAGTATTCATAATATCTGCCTTATTAGTATATGTTCTATTGTTATAATATATTTCTGGTATTAATAGTGTTGATTTCGCTTGGTTAATAATGCGTGCTAGTGCTTTTGAGGGAGTCTGAATATGATTCGCGTATTTTACTACATTTCTCTGTTCATAAAATGATAGTTTACTATTGTGTAATAAAAACAATTCTTTTTGACACTTTAATAAGTCTGTTTCTGTTTGTTTATTGTAGTTCCTCATTAACTCCTGATCTAGTAACTTAATTTTGGTTTCTAATTCTTGTAGTTCCTTATTTTGCATTTTTTTATAGTATGTAGCTTTCTGAAGGAAAATCCCTCTTATTTGGGCTTTAGTTGTAGCCCATTCTATATCAACAGGGTGTCTGTTTTTGAGGAGGTTCTGGAGTAACTGTTGGAGTGTCTCTTTAACTTCTTTCAATATGTCATCTTTCCTTAGTAAATATGGATTTAAAGACCAATTGTATCCTCGAAGTCTCCTATTACTCATATTATTATCCAGCTTGGTTTTCTCTCTCTCTGTGACTTAGAATACTGGGGGCTGGCAGGAATGGACTAGATCACAGAGATTAGGGACCTCTTGATTATGGACAGCAGGGCACAGAGGGCATACATGGTTTAAAAAAATGGTAAAATACATTATGATCTACCCCAAACCTCAAAAGCTGCAGCTAAGGTTCACTATGGTTTACATGATTCTCTGCAAAGGCAAACAAACTTTTCAGCAATACTTTTCATTTCTATCCTTTCCTCTTAATGTTGTCATATATGGTTACTGGGCACCTGCTTTAGATGCAATCCAGGTATGATAACATAGAATGCATGAACTGTATTAATTATATATCTTTGACTCAGGTTGAAACTGAAAATGGTTCACTTGGGTCAGCACAGTTAATGAAGAAATAAATAAATAAAATAAATAAATACATTTATTCATGATTCCGTGTACTTTATCAGCAGTCACAAAGTAGAAGTACCAGAGAAAAAGTGTGAGAGACACATGAGCTCATGAGACAAACTGTTGGTCCTTTTCAACACTTTTGTAAACATGCATGTAGCGAATCACAAATGTACACAAGAAACTTTGTTATGCTTTATAACTAGTGGTATGTCATGAGATCTGCTCTGCTTCCAGTACAGATCAAACAGAATATGACCAGATATTGTAGTGTATTTGTATGGTATGGTACTATATAAAAGCAAGACTAACAGAAAAAAATCCAGAATTAGAACTATTACATATAAATACTTAAGGAGGCAAATCAGATTTTGATACAATTGGGTGTTAACAGAACCTCTTAATTGACTACTGCAGAATATGAACACCTACTTTACTAATCTAACATGACTACATTGAAAGTTTAGATATTTCCATTACTTTTTTGTATTATTATATTACAGTTTCTTGTATTTTAAACTTTCTTTTACTGCAAAGTGTTTTTTTGATGTTTTAAAAGTTGTTGGCTAGAGTCTGATAGGAAATATTACTTTTGCGTTCACTGACTGAATAGGAATTAGATCTTGCTAATTAGTGGGAGGAGCTGAGAAACAATTTTTTTTTAATTTAAGGTATTGGCCTACATTCCTCCCCATATACAAGAGCTCTGAGTTTTAAACAGTTGTTTGACTGCATTGATTTTTGGATTTTTTTCCTACCCACCTACCAAGCTTTTAAACTTGGGTGATTTGACACTATACTCACTTGGGTATTATAGACAAACTCACAAATTTAGGCATAATTCCCTATGTTATCTGATGGATAGCCAAATGTCTCACATATAGGACACATGAAGTCAAAGTGGGGGAATCTACCTCCATCACGAGCCCTGTTACTAGTGGTGTCCATACTGGGACCTCTCCTGTTTGGAATATACTTCTCTGAAGTCAAGACCAATGTAGAGGGCTTTTGGCTGATCAAATTTGCTGATGATTGCAAGCTGGGTGCAATCACTGAATCTCCCAAAGATATATATATATATCCTTCAGGAAGGTCGAACACAGACAAATAACTGCTGCCAGAATCATGACGTAAAACACAGTGCAAAAAATGCATAATCATAACCTTTGGGAGGATCACCACCCCTGTAAATTACAACATTGATAACACTTCCCTAACAGCTGACCCAGTGGTAACAGACATGGGAACTCAGGTTGACAGTAACCTGAAATCTGATCACCATTTGTCCATGGTAGTGAAAAAATCCTTCTACATGGCACAACTTACAAGTAAGGGCATGACATCCAGATCTAAGGAGATCATAGTCCCACTGTACTCAGCTATCATTAGACCAATAATCAGGCACAATGCACCCTTCAGTATGTACTTGACTACGCATTTGCAACAGCTGGAGTGGCCACAAAGGTTTCTCACCAAAGGAAAACAGGGTATAAATAATTTGTCGTATGCAGACTGTCTCAAAGTCCTGTCCCTGTACTTGGTCTCCTACAGACTACTGAGGGGCAATCTATGCCTAACATATAAGACATTATCCGACCCAGCCTTGATGGATCTGCTACAAATTCACAAAACAATAGAATTACCTGATCTTAGGATGCAAACTTCGTCTGTGATATAAAACTTATTGGAGGGGCAGGCATGTGTTTCAGAGATTACCCCTTTTCTGCAACAGATTCCCCATTCATGTGAAACAGAGAGCTTTCCTAAACCTATTCAAACACAATTTGGACCAATGGATGGGTAATTGCAGATTCACCCCTAGCTTTTCACCTGTAGCCTTTATGGACAGGGGCAGTTTATAGATGCCTTACAGCACAGGCATATACTGAAGCCATTTTAGCATGTGTCCATTGACAATTGGGAACATTAAAAAGGCTCTATGGCTGCTAGCCTAGTAACCTCCTACGATTCTACGATCCTATAAGAACAGAAGGTAAGAACATTCCCCTGGGGTCTTCAATCACCTAAGCAGAGACTGTGAAAACAATCACACTAACAGCAAGTATTGCCAAGTATTAACTGATTTCATTAATCAAAATAACTTAGAACAAATTATTTCAATGAGGGTTAAAATGTGCTTGATTATACAACAGTAACTACTTCTAATTGTTATTGCCCTAAAATTTGCTCCTGCATACTGAACACTGGCCACGCTACTATCATATCTGATCTGTACCCACAAAATAAAAATGTCTCCTCCTTTTATGATTGTACAAAAGGCAATAATTGCAGACATAAATGCACATATTGCTAACGCAAACTGGCGCACAATGAAAAACTGATCTGCAAATTCCATTCCATGAAATTTAAAATAATTTCACTGACATCATCAAATGCTGCAAAACGACCCTCATAGTACACCATCAAAAACAAAATCATTTAAATGCCATCATCAAATGTTGCATCTAAACGTTTATACTGGCGATCTGGTCTTGGTCATCGACTCAACAGACCATTATGGTTGAACTATACAATGAATATATTATACAACAATGTGTCAGTTTAGCACAGAGGAAGAAAGTTATGATCTATGAATAAGCTTCATCTTCTAGTTCTGGGTTTGAGTCCCTCAGTCTCAATTTGTCTGCTATGTGACTTTTAACAAATCACTTAACAAGATGGCAGTCCCTGGTCACCACTGAAAGGGACACTTGTGTTGAATGGGTTCACCTGAAATTAGACTGAAATTAGACTAACATCAAAACAAGGTGCTTTTTCAGTTATGTCAGAAGAGTGAAGGGCAGAAAGAGAATGTAACACACTTTCAATAAATAATACGGTAGTATCTGATCTTTACTTTTCAGATTTAATAGCAGGTTCTCTGCCAGACAATTTTTTGTGCTAACTTCAAAATGTCTATGGCTATAAGCACTATACCCCTGTCCACTCCCAGCATAGCAGATGAAATGCTAACCATGCCTATGATGCCACGAGCCCTAATAACACACCTGGCAGGTTTCTACACTGTATAAGAAATGACATACTAAAACCCCTGCCTATTCCAGCTAATAAATTAGTTATAACTGGACAAGGTCCAGAAATCTAATGTCAAATAATAGTGGTTTGCATACATACTGGGTTTCTGTGTAAGGCCCAAATAATTACAGACCAATCCACCTCAGATGAATTATCTGTAAACTTCCAGAGTAGATAATATGAACTTATCCTTAAAGACACACTGGTGACTATGTTATCGGAATCAGAATAAGATCACTTTAAGGCAATATTTTCTGTACTTACATTGTTGGAATTTTGTGATGAAATAATATTGGCACTGAATGAGAATACTGACCACATGTGCTGCATACCCCGAACATGCAAATTAATTTGACACTAAGCCTTACAAAACATTTAAAGATAAACCTTTTCAGCTCAGTATAAACTATCATGAAGTTCATTGGGTAAATAATAGCACCTTACTATCATACCTCTCAAGTGTACCTCATTACAATGGAACATACATCATTTGGGGTCTTAAAAAGTTCATGTTCCTCAAAGTTCCACATTTAAAGGGTCTGTTACATATTCAGTGTTAGGAATTTTTTAACTGATAGCCATGGTAAATAGAAATGAATCATATTAATTCATTAAAAGATCTTTTTTAAAAGGAAAATCAGCATGATTTAACCATCCTATGACCTTCCCAGATGAAGTTGTCAGGAAGGCGTTAGTATGTGTTCCACATTTTGACCATTTGTTCCACATTATGAGGGCTAGTGTTCCTCATTTTGGAGATGGAAGGTTGAGAGCTATGCTACCAATATAGTCAGAAGAGTCCCTCAAGATTATACTAGGTCTATTTTCTTCAACTGGTGATTTTTGGCTGGCAAAATATGCTGATGGTTGCAAGTGGGACAACATAATTATTTCCACTTCTGCTTTCGGCTTTTTCCCGGTTAGGGGTCGCCACAGCGGATCACCTGTCAGCTCATGACTGGCAGTGGAATTTTATGGTGTCGAGTTGCCAGCCTGGTGCCCAACCTTCCACAGAAGGCACACATGCACGCACTTACTCCTAGGGCCAATTTATAGTGTCCAATCCACCTACAGCATGTCTTTGGGATGAAACCGGAGCACCCGGAAGAAACCCACGTGACCACAGGGAGGACATGCAGACTCCGCACAGAAGGCATCCCAGCCAAGGATCGAACCAGAGAACCTCTTGCTGTGAGGTGGCAATGCTAACCGATGCACCACCACATCTGCCCAACATAATTATTTCCACTAATGATGGAAAAATATGTCAAGACAATTTAAACAAATTCATTACAGTGCAATAACAAGCATCAATCTCATCGCCCCTTAATGCAGCTCTGTCTGATTTGGAAAACAGGATACACACTGTGATAACTAAATTAATAGGGGAAACACTAAGTAGACTACTGTACCCCTTTATTCAGTTTTGATCCTGCCATTATAGAATAAAATGCCACATTCTACAGCCAAAAAAGGTCAACTGTTTGTCTCAGTTAGTGAAAGATTCTCAGCAAAGAAACTTGAATAGCTAGAAAACAAACTACGCTGGTAGACTACAGCAACTATCTTTTGTCCTCTGCATCTTACAGACTGTACAGAGGGAACCTGTGTTTAGTATATAAAACCATGTCTGACCCAATTATATTCGAAAACATGCATTTAAAACACACAACAAGCAGAATCGACACAAAATTCCTTAACCTTCTGCTTACAATTAATGCAAACAGAAGGAAAATCTGACAGATTCATTACAAAATGGATAGGACTAAATTACCACTCACAATTAAGTTAAACAATTACTGAGTATTCAAAGAAAGAATTGTGTGTGTGTTGGTAAGAGAAAATATAAACACAGATTAACAGCAATCAAGATTCTCAAAGGTTGTTAGTTTATAAGCTTAACAACAAAGCTTACAACTCTATGAACTAAGGCTGGGACTACTACATCACATGCACAGTTGTGTAGGGCTGCCACATTGTAAAGAACACATGCAACAACCCAACACAATTCACAAATATGGTCCAACTTCCCAGAAAAATCCGTAAGTGCTACTGCATACGTGAAAGAGTCCAAGTATGGAGTAGGTATGTAAACCACTACCTTAGCTATGTTTCATAATTTACAAACACATGAATCATGGCATATTGAATAGAGGTGATGCAATTACTTATATAGGTACAACCGTAGACATACAGCAATGAAAACAAAATGCATGTACCTGATTTACATCTAAATGCAATGTGGTGCTCAGCTTAACATGTGTGTGTCAACACCATCATGTCCATTACTATACAGAAACATAAAGAGGTGGAGAGAATCATCCAGTATCTGAGTACTGCACATACAAGTAAAGTAGTACACCTCAATGCTGAACAGTTTATTTGCAAGTTATACAAATTATTTCTGCTCTACAGGCATGGCCAAGGAGGCTGAAAGTTTTATGAACCAGCCTAGGTCTTGCCTGCTGAGTGAATGCAAAAAGGTAAAGCAGTAATCTCTGAAGAGAACACAGCTCAATGTAACTTCTGGGTGTACAGTTGCACCATAATGCAGAAGCACACCATTACTATAGCAGATCTCATTACATAAGTAGAAGACACTTGTTTCAATTTATCTGCAGGTAATACTCCAAACACATAACTCGTTAAAACCTGACATGTACTGGACACTGTACAGTCTGTGAAAGCAGACCGATATGCATATAAGTACGATCAAAAGACTTGTAGTAGCCTGCTACTTCTGAAATTATGGTGCCTTAAGTATGGAACACTAGGACTAGACCAATCGAAAGGAAAAGTGTTGGTGAAATGTTCTGTGCCTTTTGGCTTTGCAGACTTGCAAAACTGTTATGCTAATTATCAGGACTCCTTTACAGACCTAACTCCTAAGACAGTTATACAGTACACGTCCTGTCCAGACAGATATGAGGTATGCATACTGTGTGTGATCCAGGTCTATGGCACTTGTACTGCAGACCGCCTTGTCCACATTCCAGTGTCATATCTGTCCATGTCCACACCTGATGTATACAGCTGTGCACTGCTCAGTAGTAATATCAGTGCTGAACTTGTCCATTGTAGTTTGGGCATGCATCCAGGATGCCACTGCAGTTTTGCCATAGGTCCAGGAGTGCATAACGTGACACCAGTACAATTCACTTTATGACATGCTACTGTAATACCACACAGGTAATGCCATGTATAATCCAAGTAATTGACTCTGCCCAGAGTTTATGAAAATGGTAACCCATCTGCATGAAAATCCAAAGCACTTTGTGTACACTGTCACTGTATCCAACTACCTCACTAAACATGTAAATTAAGGCTACCATACCATTTGTATTAACACTGCAAATATTTTGCCTTTTGCACTGCATCATGTAAATCTCAAAGGACTAATATTGTTTACTACAATGGTACTAATTGTATTTTATGTTATATCTTATCAAAGTACATGTCAGTCTTATGAGATGCTCTCTCCCTATTCCACTAAAATGACTTGTAATTAAATGTTTATTGTAACACACCAGACTTACTGTTGTAGTTTTTTTCATTAACCCTACATTAAAAATGGGAATGCTCAGTCAGATTATCCTGGTCAACAAATGCAAATAAATCTAAATAATTTAATTTAATTTTACACAATGTACTGGTACTGGTGTGAGCCTACACTCTGACTTCTTTAGATGTTTTTGACAAATTCAAATGAGCTCAACTACTTTCCCAAATGAGCCGATTACCTTTCCTATCAAACAACATTTAGCTCATTGTTAGTACAACTTGCAACAGGTTAGCTACATAAGCATGTTTCTGCAACTGTACAGATAAGGTACATGATAAAAGCTGAATATCAAAGCATTATGCATTTCACAAAAAGCCTTAACCCCTCAATTAGCAACATATACTACTGGGTTCCTAAAATGAGTCCAGTTATAAGTATTCACAGGATGACTCAGTGTTTACAAATATGTGAATTGCAAACTATATACCCAGAGCAGGGATAGTAAGTCTGCCACACCCATGATTGCCTCAAGTGCTGATGTTTTGCTCAGCAGGCCACAGCTAGGCAATAACATTTGCCCAAACATTCACTAGGAAGTGTAACAATGGTAAAAATGCATATATGCCTGGGAGGCTCTGGAAGTAGGTATATTGAACATATTACTTAGGGGTCATCTACATCTGTCACTCTACCCCCCCCCAGTGATGTCATCGAGGGCCATCCAATTGCATTTTCCAATGGATAGGAGCTCTTTATTTAAAAAATAAATGTCCCCTAGTCTGCAGTCCTGGCATCCCAAAGCCAAGCCATTATGAATCACTGATTGCCAAGACTTCACATCTCATATGCATCACAAGAACCACTGTAATAGCTGCAAAAAACAATAAATAAGACTAGAAAAGTATCACATAAGAGAAAGCAGTGTCCATGCAGCCAAGAAACCACAGAACCACCAGCTAGGAAGAATGTTATGATAATAAACCATCCAGTAACCAATCACCGATTTTGAAAATAAAATAATAATACGATTTCTGTTACTCAAACATTGCAAAATATTAAAATGCAGTTAACAGCTGCCTTTGGACATTTTACTTGCTTCCTTTGTATACACTAATCTGGACAGAAAGTTTTCAATGCACACACCCACCAATATACAACCACATTCTCCCTAGCTACTACTAATAAATAAACAAATGGATAAATAAATAAATAACATATTGTTGCTTCCTTGGAACTATAAGTTTTCTCCAGTTTAATATAAAGTGAAATAAGAACTTTAAACAGTGTTGCTTGACAATTTAGTATCATTACCAGTCATACGAAGTAAGCATTTTGATTTAGTATTATTGTCAAATAAAGTTAACATTTCCATTGACAATTTAACATTTTCTTTCAGTGCCAGTGCTAGTTACAAAAGAAGGCAGCATTTCCACTTAAACTACTGGTCTGCTGTAAGCATCTAAGGAAGGAAAGCTGAGAGCTGTGGCTGCAATTCCCTATCACATCTTAGAGTAGAGAGACATGGGTACCTACTGTAACTGTAGACAATGGAGGTTTATGAATTGTGTTAAAAAAATTTAAAAGCATCACTGTTGCGCATTCCTTTTAAGAAACTGCAAACAATGTTTGTGAACAAGAGGGAACGTCTTTCAAGATTCACACTGTAAAAAAAAAAAAAAAAAAAAGATTAACAACACCTCTGTCTCTTTCCCTAGGAGTGTCACTGCTTTTATGTAAACATTGCTCTGTGCAAATGCCATGGCTACGCATTCTTGGGATATTTCCTTTTCCACACTTTCATATATATAGACACAAACATACAAGCGTGGGGGCACACACACACACACACACACACACACACACACACACACACACACACACACACACACACACACACACACACACACACACACATACACACACACATACACACACACACATACACACACACACATACATACACGCACACACACACACAAAAACACACACACACACACACATACATACACACACACACACACACACACACACACACACACACACACACACACACACACACACACACACACACACAAACACACACACACACATACACACACACACACACACACACACACACACACACACACACACACACACACATACATATATTTATGCACTCATGCATTTCTTTACTCCCTGGCCCACACATTCCTCCACATGCATGTTCATTACCCTTGTCATCTAACGCATCTATTCATGATGTCTTCTTTTTTCCTTTCCCACTTGTGTTACCTTTCATGAACCCTTTATAGGTTAAGGTTCATACGTGTTTGCTAGACTAATGACCACTAGGGCCTTTTTAAGCCTAGCCATGCATCCCAAATCTCTGACAGGTTCTGGTACCCTTGACAACTGTAAACATTTACAAGCAGGGGCTTGGTACAGGAACCATTTACAGGCTACCTATGCCCATTAGAGACATAGGTGCCAAATGAGGGATAAATTTCCTTTTCCCCATCCAATTGTCCTAGTTACACTTGAATTTGGTTAGGGATTCACTCTCCATCTCATGTATGAGGGGCCTGTTCCAGGGAAGGGGTAGTCTCTGGGATACATACCTGTCTCTCCAGTAGGACCTAGTTATATCACAGGCAAGGTATAAGTGTTTAGAACAGGTAATTCTGATGCTGTTTATTTTGTGGATATGCAGGAGGTCCATCAGGGTGGGGTGTGACACTGTCAATATGTCAGTCATAGATCTCTCCTCAACAGCCTGGAGGAGATAGAATACATGGATTTAAGCCTTGAGGATGTCTGCATAGGAGATTTTACTAATGCCCTGTATTCTTTCAGTGAGTAACATCTGTGGATGTTCCAGTTGTTGGATATGCCTGGTTAGGTACATACCAAAGGGGCATTGTAATCAATGACAGGTCTGAAGAATGCCGAATACAGTGGAACAATGATTTCCCTTGACTTAGATGCCATAGTTTTGTTTATAAATTGCACAACACAAACTTATTTCCTTATTATTGTAGACACGTAATGGTCAAAGGCTAGATTACTGTCTATGTGTGTCCACAAGTCGCTGACTAGTGGGTCAGCTCTTAGGTGTGTGTTGTCAATATGATACTTACCAGAGGTGGATGACTTCCTGGAGGATATTATTATGCATTTCTTGGCATTTAGTTTTAGTCCATGGCTCTGGCACCAGTTAATTGTCTGTGTCAGTCCTTCCTGGAGAAAGTACAGTTGTATGAAATCTTACTATAACAGTAGATGTCCTTGCCTTCACTGCTGCAGTATTCTTAACTATATTCTTAACTATATGGGATTCCCTGTTATGGAAGCCCAATGTCCGGCTAGTCTTCCAAAGACTTCTGAATTTAAAAGGTATGACAAACGTCCCCATATGCTCCTTACATAACATAGGGCATAAATGTGAAGTTCAGGCCTACCAAAAACAGAACTGATTGCCCCAGGAGGAACACCAGTCCAAGGAACCCAAAAGGTAATGGGTACACCCAGGAAGGCAAAGAACTAGGGGGATGGAGGGAGGGAGGGAGTGAATACTGCAGCAGTGAAAGCAAGGACATCTAGCATTATGGTACGATTTTACACAACCTTACTATGTACTTACATTCACTGCTGCAGTATTCTTAACTATATGGGAGAGTGCCAAAGCTCAAGAAGAAACTTGGCAGGAGAAAGGGGCAGAACAGTCCTCTAAAAAAACATGAAGAACTGAACTAGCAAAACCAGCCCTAGTTATACAGATACCATCCAACTTGAAGTGCTTGGTAAATGTATGCACAGAAGTCCAGGTAGCTGTTTCAAGAATAGAATTAGTATCTAAGCCTTTGAAAAAAGCACAAGAAGAAGCCACAGCACTAGTAGAATGAGCCTTAATTGAAAAAGGAAGGCTCTTACTATGAAAAGTGTAATAAAATGAAATAGCCTTAGAAATCCAAGAAGAAATAGTCTGTTTAGATACAGCAAGCCCCAAAGATCTAGGATGAAAAAAAACAACTGATCAGGTTTTCTAATACCATGAGTCATATCCAAATAAATTCTAAGTTGTTCTAAGTTGCCTATGCATGTCTAAAGTATGCAACACCCTCTCACTGTCAGTTTGTGGAAAGTGGAAAAAGTAGGCAGATTAACCGACTGTGTGACAAAGGAGGTACTGCCAGCACAGCTACTGGAATTTTGTAAATAATTATATGTCACTTGTGAATGATAACATGATTTATATAGAAGTGTAACAAAAGGAGATACTGCCAGCACAACTGTCTGGAACTTTGTAAATAATGTAATTTGTGGATATTAACATTATGTGTACAAGACACTTGTGTTACAAATACATTAGAGCTGTATGCCATGTGTACATCAAACTGCTTGAAGGTATTTGCAAAGTGCTGTTTGAAATGTATCCACAGTGTATCCTACTGGAATAGAACAGAAATGTACATACTCTATTATAACTGATAAAATGTATATATTTAACAGGGGAAACTGGAACACAGGAGGTTAACTTGCAAAATGTCAGAAAAACAGCTGAAATTAAATTACTTTATGGCTAGGCCATAAAAATATGTTGTCATTCAGTTTCACTGCAGCAAGGAGACACAATGTCTAAGACACTCTCTGTATTGTGTTGGAAGTGTTTAATGTTTTATGACTTCCAACATTTGCCATAGATGTGAGGAAAAGCCCTTGTCTATGTATTGTCACAGCTGGATGCTAAATACTGCCAGATTCCTGCAGGGTGGGTTTTACCTGAGATAGAGTCAGGTGACAAGAAATTATGTTGTTATGCAAGCTATCCCAGCAGTAATATTTGAGATATTAATTTGAGAAGTCTCTTAGAGAGAACATTCTGTATTCTGTCTTGGACCTGACAAGATCCATTCACCACACATCTGCCTTGCTCTTAAGTAAGTTACTAGGGAGTAGTATAATTTTCTAGGATATAGTCAGGAATATAGCAAAGCTTAATTTAGATGTTTTTCTTTCTTTATTTGAGACTGTCCTGCAATGTTGTTTTAAATATTTAATGTCATTTTGAACTCTGATGTCACTGTAAATATATATTTAGTATTGTCTTTTTTTATTATTTATTATTAAATATATTTAAACATTTCATTGTGGCTGATCTGTCTAGATATATTTAAGCTGGCTGGTGGCAGTGATAGCTACCTTATAGTCTGGGCAACAGGGGGCATAGCTAACTGTGCCAGTCTTTCCCAGGTGTGTGTGTGTGTGTGTGTGTGTGTGTGTGTGTGTGTGTGTGTGTGTGTGTGTGTGTAAATTAAACCTCAAGGAGTGTATGTGTCAGCTACTTGGACAGGGGGATGTTAGACAGAGAGGGTACTGGAGGTCTTGGCTTGGCCACTAAGCTGAGATCTCAACCCTATAGCTGTGCCAGTGGGGATTCTTACTGGGGATCTGGAGAAAGAGGAAGAAACCAGCCCTGGACTGACTGTGGTCTCAGTGTGCTCTTAAGGGAAATTGCACTTGATGCAGAGAGCTGCATCTGGAAATACTGTGTGTGTACCTGTCAGCCTCCCAATGTATGTCCCCCACTGTTGCCAGTGGTGAGGATTGAGGTTCCTTGATTACTTGTTCAGTGGTGGGGCATCACAGACTGAGTAAGTGATAGCTCATTAACCACCTTTGGCATAAAAGATGGGTTAGTATGCAGGGACACTCTGCCCTCATGATAAATCAAAAAAAGGAGGACAAGCTGTAAGGGCCTGCAACTCAGACACTTATCTGGCAGAAGTAAGTGCTAACAAAAGATCAATTTTCTAGGAACAATGTTGCAAGGAAGCTGAAGCAGTCGGCTCAAAAGATGCCTGAGTCAACTTCTCCAAAATAAAATTAAGATTCCAGGGAGGAGGAACAGGCTTCCTGGGAGGTCTAATATTAAGGATGCCTTTAAGAAATTATTTCACCTCAAACCTAGCAGCTAAAGAAGGAGAGAAAGGCAGACAAGCAGTGATAGCTTATAGGTGGGCCTTAATAGAAGAATACGCCAAATCAGCATTGAGAAACTCACACAAATAAGAGAGAGAGAGAGAGAGAGAATCAAAGGAGCATCCACAGTAAATGGGTCCAAGTTACCAGAAAGACACCGAAAATAAAACCTCTTCACTTTGGATAAGTAGGATTTCCTAGTGATAGGTTTTCTGGCTTCCCATCCTCAGAAAAAAAGGTGTCTATGAGGAATCAAAATCCTATCACCCACAGTGTCAGTTGAAGTGTGAACAGATGAGGATGGATAAGAGGTCTCTTGTCTTGTGTGATTAGATCCACCCTGTGAGGTAACTTGTGATGATTCCCCCTGGCTAGATGCAGAAGAAGAGGTAACCACTGCTGTCACTGCCAAAAGAGAGTCACCAAGAAGATTTTGGGAGCATCCTGTTGAATTCTGAACAGGACTTTTGGAATGAAAGGAAGAGGAGGGAATGCATAAAGAAACATCCCCTTCAAGAGAATGAGACGGTGTCCACCTTCCATACAAGAGGACCTGGGACTCTGGCAGAAAACAGAGGAAGTTGTCTGTGCAGAGGGGGAGGCAAAAAAGATCCACTTGAGGATTACTCCACTGGTGGCTAATATCCAGAAACACATCCCTATGAAGCATCTATTTGTGTGACTGAGTTAAGGACATGCTCAGAGTGTCTGCTACAATGTTCTGACTGGAAGGGATATAAACTGCCTGAACAGTCACTTGACAGCAAGATCCCATACCAGAAGTGCCAACCGGCAAAGAAGATAAGACCTTATTCCTCTCTACTTGTTGATATACCACATTACTCTGGTATTGTCTGTGAAAACCTTGAGAGCCCCTGGAGAAAAGAGAGACTGAAAGGCCTGAAGAGACAGTAGAAGGGCTCTCATCACTGTGACACTGACGTGCTCCTTCTGTTGATGAGGTGACCACACCTCCTGTACCTTTAGGGAGCCAAAAGTCTCCCCCCATCCCATGTCTGAGGCATCTGTGAACACTTTCTGAGAGGGATGAAAAGGGATCCCTGGATTCAGAGACAACTGCTGAAACCATCAAGGAAGTTTCTGTCTGAGACAAGGAAGAAGAGGAACTACAAATTCTAGAGGATGAGCATGTTGAAGCCACATTGACTTCAGAAACCACTGAAACTTTCTCATATGAAGTCTGGCCAGATGAAGCATTGGAATGGGTGGATGCCATGAAACCCAGAGATCTCAGAAACTCCCTGGTAGTAATGGAAGCAAGAGGAAGAAGAGTGTGAAAGAAAGAAATGAGAGTTAAGGCCTTTGGAGGGGGCAGGGATGCCAGCATTGGCACCATCTGAATCCTGTAACCCAGAAAAACATGATCATGAGAAGGAGTCAGAGAAGACTTTTTGGAATTTATAGTGAAACCAAGCCCTGAAGAAGGGATACAGCAAAATGAAGATTTTGCAATAGGATCTCTGGAGAGGATGCCTGAAACAACAGGTTGTCGAAGTAAGGAACTATTTGTATCCTTTGAAGTCTGCAAAAGGAAATCATAGCAGCAAGGAATTTGGTGAACACCCTTGGTGCAGTAGAAAGACCAAAGGGCAAAGCAGAGAACTGAAAATGCCAAGAAGCAACAGAGAAATGCAAAAACTTCCTGAAAAGAAGATGAATCAGAATATGGAGATAAGCATCCTTGAGATCCACAGACACCATATAAGCCTGAGGAAGAAAGAGAAAAAACATAATCTGAAGGGACAACATCCAAAAGGAAGGTACCTTTAGAAAAGTGTTTTGATGAAAGAGGTCTAGAATAGGTCTCCAAGTGCCCTCTTTTCTGGGCACTAGAAACAGCCAGGAGTGAACCATTTCCCCCTTTGTGACACAGGCACCTCTTGAATAGTACCCTGAGACAAGAAATCTCGAAGGACCTCTGGCAAAAATGGAAGTTGTTCCTGAGAAGGCTGAGGAATGCCCATAAAAGGGGGACAGGATTTCCACAACATGAAGTACCCTTGATGAATGATCGGCAGAACCCAAGAATCCTGAGTGATCTGAAGCCAAAGCAGAAGAGAAACAGAAAGGTGAGGAGAAAGAGGAATGAGGCTGGGAATGGAAAGATAGCCACAAAGAGCCTGGTTTGTCCAAAAAGGAATGCTTTGGAATCCCCTAAAATTGAGTAACCTTAGCAGGAGGAGCCCATTTGCCACTCTTCTGATCTTTAGTAGAAGGACAGGATTGTCTACAAAAAAAGGCAGGCTTAGCAGGGTAGTTTCTCTGAAATTAAGGCATAGGAGAAACAAATACATGTTTAAACTCCCATAAGGCTCTACCCTTATCCTGAAGGGGACTTAAACAAACCAGCAGCAGCTTCTCCAAACAAAAGTTTAGAATCCAGAGGAGCATCCATCAACTTAGCTTTAATATCACCAGGTAGAGGTTGAAGCCTAAATCAAGAATACCTCCTCATAAGACGAGACAGATCTGGGATAGGTCTCCAAGTGCCCTCTTTTATAGACCCTAGAAACAGTCGGTAGTAGAACCATTTCCCCCTTTGGGACACAAGGCACATATTGAATAGTGCCATGAGGCAAGAAATATCGAATATCCTCTGGCAATCTCTGTGTTTCTGGCAGCCATCTTATGTTTGTAGGAGCCTATCTCCTCTCCTCTGCTAGTACGATTAGCAGGGCTACCTGGACCTTGTCTGGCACAAGCTGATTGATAAAGAAAGCAGGGACTAGCAGGATTGGCTAGATTTCTGTGTTACTAGAATCTTCTATTTTTTTGTGGTATTTAAACCCCATGTTAGAGGTGGTTTGGGCTTGTTTGCACATCACGCACTGCAGTTGTACTGTTTTTAACCCTTTGTGAGGTATTCCAGCTACAAATTTTCCCTTGGTAGCACTTGTGTGATCACCTAGTAGTACTACTCTTAGACCTTCCACCCTTTACCCTCTTAGCTCTCCCTGGCCTCTCTCCCTCAGATTCTGACAAATATGGATGGACAATTTCCTACACTTTCTCCTACCAGTCGGGTTGATACGGGCATCCTGAGACAGTGTAGCAACTGCCACATGTACATGGACAACCCTCTACTACTACCACCTAGGAACACAACTTGTGAGAGATGCAATTACATTAAGAACCTAGAGACTATGCTCTCTGCCTCACAAGCCAGAATATCTGTCACTGAGAAGGTTATCAACACAAATATCATACATCAAACACCACCCACACTTACACAACACACACCCACATATGCAGTGGTCCAAAGCAAAAATATACCCAAACAAAAGAGACCTCTAAGGCAAAAGCAAACGCAAATTCCACAACCTTCCACACCACATACCATGCATACTCCACACACCAGTATTTCACAATCACTAAGGCCTAACCATAAACCCAACATATTAGTTATAAGCGACTCCATTGTGAGATACACAGATGTACCCCTCAACAGGATGGATATGGAGAAAGTCACGGTTAGTTGTTTGTCAGGTGTCAGAATCTGCCATATCACCCATGCACTCAAGTCTCTCAGCAAAAGGTACTGTTATGACTCTGTCAGAGTCCATGTTGGTGTGAATGACTTCAGATGTACCTCAATGGACTATATGAAGAGAGAAAGGATCGAGCTCGCTGAATACGTGTCCCAGACAGGTATGTTCCTAGCCTTAAGCAGCATTTTACCATCACCCAGAATGTTGCCAAATAGAAAATGATTGACTTTAACAATTGGCTTAGTTTCCAGTGTCATTCTAAGTGGATCAAGTACCTGACAGCCTGAGAAGACATGATTAACAAACCACAGTGATTTGCCAGAGATGGCCTGCATCTGTCTCCCATGGGCTTCAGGCTTCTGGCAAAGGCTCTTGCCTCCTCCATAGTGCCTTTTTTAGGGAATGCCATGAGGTCAAAACTACCAACATGAAAATTTCATCAAAATGCAAATTAAAGGTCATGTTGCTAAACACTAGGAGTCTAAACATGAAACTGTACTCATTGCAAGCATTCTTAACCCTGGAAGATGCTGACATTTGTGTAGTCACAGAAACCTGGTTCAAAGCTGCAGGGAGCACCCCAGCCATACCAGGTTATTCATCCTATCTTTCATTCAGACCCCAAACAGTGGGCAGCAAAACAAAAGGAGGTGCAGTTGCAATATATATAAAAGAAATACACACCTCCAGGCTGGTCAAGCAGTATGACACACAGGAGACACTCCAGGTGCAGTTAACCTTTAACAAGACCCCTATTCAAATCATAGCTAGCCACAGGCCCACAACTTTGAGTCAAGATGCTCACTCCACCTATTTGGACCTCTTCAAATCTATCATGATTCAACCCTTTACCCTGATCCTCGGTGACTTTAACTATCCAACCAAAGACTGGAAGAACTACTCATGCCAAAACACAAATGCCCAGAGATTTCTTGATTTCGTCAATGCAGACGGCTTGGACCAGCTAGTCGACACCCCCACAACAGGTGAAAATGTCTTGGACTTGGTATTCACCAACATGAGTAACCACTGCAGCATCCCTACAGTGTCATCCTCCCTGGTAAGATCCAACCACAAAGTAGTCACTTTTGAAGTCACCATCTCCCCTGACCCCCCCCCCCAAAGCTAGGTTCAAACAAAAAACTCCAAAGCTGATTACAACTTCCTGAGGGAAGGTATAAACAGCTTCACAGCCTCCTCCCCCAGCATAGGAACTGGCACATATGTTTAAACCTACACCAAATTACTATATGAGCATTTATATAGCTGCATGGAATCAGGAATACCTGACAGAACAAATTCCTCCTCCTCAAGGAAGAGCAAACCTGTCTGGTGAACATCTGCAATAAAGAAACTATAATAAAAAGGAAAAAAAATTGCTGTTCAGGACCAAGAAGGAGCAGGTGCCTAATTAGAAGCAATCTCTCCTTAGCCTGAACAAGCAAATAAGAGCACTAGTGAAATCCTCCAAAGCAAACATTGAGTCCATACTGGCCACATCTACTAAGGATAATCATAAGGACTTCTTCACATATGTCTGCAATCTCAAAGGAAGCACTGAAATCTGATCAGAAGGGTCAATGGCACCACATACACAAATGCTGTAAATATAGCCAACCTGTTGGCAGACAGATTCACTGAAAACTTTACTCCTCGGTCCCCCCCATCAGTAAATCAGGGCATGCCGGGCACCTGCACCCCTCCCCTTATCTCTCGGGAGCAAGTCATCACTGCCTCTCAAAGGCAAAAAATACAGCCTCCATGGGACCTGATAATATCCCAAGATGCATCCTACATGAACTCAGGCAGGAACTTGCAGCAACATTAGGCACCCTATTCAACCAAAACCTGAATACCGGCTTTGTCCCTGCCAAGTGGAGGACAGCCACTGCCATCCCTTTGCACAAAGGCGGAGCATCCACCTATCCAGGAAATTATAGCCTCATCAGTCTAACTAGCTTGATCTGCATGGCCATGGAGCGGATTACCATGGACCTCATTAACAAGGACATTGGCAACCTCCAAACACTCAATACCACATAGTTTGGTTTTGTCAAGGGGAGGTCATACCTGTTAAATTTGGTCGACTTCTTTGTGAAAGTCACCAAAGCCATGGATGTGGGGAAGGTGGTGCACACCGCCTACCTTGACCTGGTCAAAGCCTCCCCACTCAGGTATAATAAATACACTCTCTCAACTTGGCATCAATCCATATGTTACTAGATGGGTAGCAAACTGACTCACCTAGGCAAAATAGGAGAAACCACCTCAAACAGTACACCCATAATGAGCGGTGTACCCCAGGGATCGGTCATGGGGCCTCTGTTGTTTGGGATATACTTTTCTGAGGTGCAGGCCAAAACCATTGGGTTATGGCTAACCAAGTTTGTAGATGACTGCAAGCTGGGTGCTGTCATCAATTCCCCTAGTGATGTGAACATCCTTCAAGAGGGTCTCACCCAAACAAATGACTGGTGGCAGAAACATGGCCTCAAACTGAATGCCAAAAAATGCATCATCATCCTCTTTTGGGAGACTGACATCCCCACAAATTATCACAATAATAAGGTCCTAAGCATGCAATCAGTCGTGAGGGACTTGGGCACCCAGGTTGATAGCAAACTGACTTCTGACCACCATATTGCCTCTGTTGAAAGGAAAGCTTTCTACATGGCTCACTTCATTAGTAAGGGTATCTCATCCAGGAACAAGGAGGTCATAACATCCCTGTATTCTTCCCTTATAAGACCCATTACTGAGTACAATGCTCCTTTCCGTATGTACCTCAAAAAGCACATGCAGCAGCTTGAGAGACCACAGAAGTTCCTCACCAGGAAAATCTAGGGCCTCAAACATCTACCCTACACAGACAGGCTAAAGGCCCTGTCCATCTACTCAGTCTCATACAGACTCCTCAGAGGTGACCTCTTTCTGGCATACAAAGCAATCTCAGACCCCACCTTGATGGGACTGCTGCATATCAGCAAGTCAAGCTCCACTCGAGTAACCCACAAGCGCAACCTCAACCTGGTCTGTGACATCAATAGGACTTTTTGGAAGGACAGATTTGTATCCCGGAGATTCTGTGGAATAGACTCCCTCTCCATGTCAAGCAGAGTACCACATTAACCCTTTTTAAGTGCAACCTGGATAACTGGATGGAGAACAGAAAATACACCCCTGGGACTCCACCTGTGTCCCTACTGGACAGGGGCATCAGGTGCTGAATTCTTGGCTAGACTTGCAAGGTCCTCGGGGCCGATAGCCTAGTAACTTCCTATGATTCTATAACTGAACCAAAAACAGCAACCTTAGAAGAGGCAACTGCCACATCATAAATACATTTAACAGAATGACGAACACCTTGAGAGGAAGTCCCTAGCTAAAAGGAAAGAACAGAAGTTTTACCCTCAGAGTCTGGAAGATCAGGGTAAAGAGTTGACAGACCTGAAAGCAACTGGATGGCTTATTAGAGGATATGGACACTGCCAAGGAGTGAGCAGCAAGACATTTATTTAAAAAAGAACAATCTTCAGGAACCCTATAAAACCTATCAGGCTCTTTGGGAGTGGAACGGGGGGGGGGGGGGATCAGGCACCTGAGAGGAACTGGAGAAAGCATCCAGTAAAGCAGCCATTTCAGGAGGAATAGCTACAGGTTTAGGAGAGTCCAACTGCAACAACTCATAGTACCTCTTATGGATATCAGACACCCAAGCACAATCCCACTTAAAAAAATCCATCATCCTAGACAGCGTGTCCCCAAAGGAGATTTCCTACAAAGGAACATCAGGACTAATAGATTCCTCTTCCTCTGACCCACAGTCCAAAGGAGAAGGAATTTGAGTAAAATAAGTTAGGGATTTGTCAGCAGAATCTGACTCATCCTCAGAAGAATCCTGGTCTCTAGGTCTTTTAAGAGGAGCACAGGACCAAGGAGGAACAGGAACTGAAACCCCATGAGGAGGCTTTAAGGACATTAAGGCAGAAAATAACTCCTGAGTAAAACCTTGCCACTCACTTTGTGGATCCCTAGGAACAGAAGAAACATGTTTCATTTTTTGTTTCTTTTTTAAGGGAACATTCTGAGAAGGCTCAAATCGAGAACAAGTCAAGACCATAGCAGGAACTTCTTCCCTAACTAACAACTGAGGAACTCCCTAGACCCCTCAGAAAAAAATCAACCGTGGTTCCCTCTGAGCATTTGAGACAGACACCTGCACAGCCTCTTGTGACAATGCTGGCAGCCAGATCCTCACTGGCGTCCAACACAGTCGCACCAGAGAAATCTGACAATAGAGTTGGCTAAGCCTCCAAGTTCATAACAATGTTGGGAGAAACACCTCACAGATGATGCACAGTGGAAGATTCTGGTCATACCTTTTTCACCTTCTTCTCCCCTAACAACTGACCCTTGGGGTGGGAGATTCCTTCCATAGTATCTTTATCGAATATAAACCAATAAGGGCACAACTACGGCTGCAGTGTAGAAAAACTTTACTAGTGCACAGAACACACAAGCGCTTTTACAAACTTGCTTCATCAGGTGTAATAAAAGCACATTCTAGAATTCACACCATTTAAATACCTCCTTGACTTTAGAAGGTATTTAAATGGTGTGAATTCTAGAATGTGCTTTTATTACACCTGATGAAGCAAGTTTGTGAAAGTGCTTGTGTGTTCTGTGCACCAGTAAAGTTTTTCTACACTGAAAGCAGTAGCCGTAGTTGTGTCCTTATTGGTTTATGTTTTTGTATATTTCGATTTTCTGGACACACTTACTGAGTTTTTGGGGGTATTGTTTTCGTTCTTATCTTTATCGAATAGCTTAAGATGCTGAATTGCAAGATAAAAGGAAAGGGAAGAAAGTCTACCGCGAAGGATTTTTGAAACAAATGGCTGACAAATAGAACAAGATGCATAGTCATGAGAAGCACCTAAGCAAAAAAGACAATTATTGTGGTGGTCTCTATGGGGAATCTGTCTCCCATACTGGCATTTACCCTTCCTGGATGTTTCTCAAGGAACACAAAAAAAACAAGAAAAACAAAATCCCCAGTGGGGCACTTAACTTGCAAAAACAACAAACAGGCTTAGGAAGTCACTGGAGAATGTAAATGCGTTCAACTGGCAGAAAACTGATGCAGGTAAACAGACTGACTGTGTAAAAGATACGTTCAGACTTGTGGCAAAGATGTTCTGTTCTTGGTAGGCCTGAGCGTCACCTTTATGCCCTATGTTATGAAAGAATGGCCAGAAGTCGGACTTCCGCTGCAGGGAATCCCATACAGTTAAGAATATGGCAGCAGTGAATGTAAGGAAATCATTTGTGTCTGAGAGCAATTCAATGATAGCTCCAAATTTGCAATCATCTGCAAATTTCATCAACCAGAGAAGTAAATGCCAAAAAGGAGCGCTTCCAGGACCAACTCCTGCGGGACTCCGCTTGTGACTGGCCTCATTGTAGAGGTGGACTCCCCAGTTCTAACTTTCTGGGTCATGTCTGGGAGCCGGCTGGCTATCCACCTGGTGACATAATGGTTTGTAACTAACCTCTTAAGTTTGTCAACAATGGCCGAGTGGGGAATTATGCCAAATGTCTTGGTCAGATCAAGGTAAGCAATGTAAACCTCATGCATTGTTTGGTGACCTTCTCATAGAAGTCCACCAGGCTGAGTAGGTATGGCCTGCCCCTGTTGAAAACAAATTGGGTTGGGCCAGTGTCTGGAGGTTTCCTATGTCATCACTGATCATTTCCATGATAATTCTTTCCATGGCTTTGCATATGAGACTAGTGACATTTATGGGCCTATAGTTTCCCTGGTCTGTTGATAGCTCACCTTTGTGCAGAGGGATGACTGTTGCTGTTATCCATTCATGAGACACAAAGCTTGGTTGGAGGCCACAGTTAAATAGCAATTCCAGACAGACTGATAAATCATGTTTTATGCTATTTAGAAGGCATCCTGAAATATTGTTTGGGCTCATTGATGCAGTGTTCTTGGCCATAGGGAGAGCACTAAGGACCTGCTCTTTAGTGATAGCAGGGGCATTATATTTGGTGGTATTTCCTGAGGGAAGGTTGGTGGGGAGAGAGGGGTAAAGTTGGAGATGAATTTGATGGCCAGCAAGTTTGTCATATCTTTTAGCTTGGTATAGGTAGCTCAATTTACAATAAGTTCTGCACACAATTATGTATTGCCATTGAGGTTGCCGATATAGCTAAAGCATGCCTTTTGGTTGTCCTTGGCCTGAGAGGCCAAATTTACCTCAAATTTGGCTTTGGTATACTTTATTTGTCCTCTGAGTTGTTTGTTTAGTGTGATGAGAGTGCTTTTATCCTGCTGATTACTGCACCTCCTAATTTTTGCCATGATTTTCTTCCTTCTATTATATAGCCTATTGATGTTGTGATCCTACCAGGGTGGCTTGTTTATTGAGTTAGTTCTGTACTTCTTCCTCTATGCAGCTATTAACACGCTTGCATAACGTTTATGTGAACAGTTCTGCACAGGCAGCAGTGTTCTCAGGGTTTAAGGGAGCTTGACATTTTTCCAGGTTATCACTTAACAGTAAGAAGTTAGCCTTAGAGTAGTTCCTGAATATTTCAGGGTTAGGATTCCATTTTGTGCTCTGCCCTTAGCAGAGAAGACATTACACTAGGGGGTGTGCAGCACTCTCCCATATTAGTGAGGACCAGATCCAGTATGGTTGCACCCCTGTTCCAGGGTATTTCTGTTTACAAAATCCAGGAATCTCTGTGCCTGTATGTTTGGTGTCATATATGATTCACAGATAGTAGTGGGGTTATTGAAGTTGCCCATGAATATGGTATTGGGTTAGATGCTGAGTCTTTTCAATAAAGTTTAAATACATGGTATGGGTTTCCTGCATCATACAGTGGTACCTATTTATTTTATTTATTTATTTAACATTTGTTTACCAGGATAATCCGGCTGGACCACTAGTGTCCATTTTCAGCAGCGTCTTGGGGAGAAAAGCTCCATACATAAAGAAACTACATTGGTTATACAAAGTATTAATAGTGGCATATAGAGTAAAATGTAAGAGACAGTTGACTAAACATTCTATAGGATAACTAACAATTGTAAAGATATAAAGTTGAAGTACAGTATATAACAGTTCAGTGTAATAGAATAGATACAACATATGTGCAAGGCATTTTCATAGTAGATCATAGTTACACTATATACAATATCTAACATGAAATGTAACTGTAAATTGTTCATTAATAATATTGTGTCTGTATCTAAAGGTAACATGCACCTAAAAAATTACACCTGCTCTCTAGCATGAAACATAATTGCAAATTGTTCTTTTTTTCTATATTGTATCTTTATCTAAACTTTGGAACAGGGAGCTTTTCTCCCCAGGCCTCCATTGAAAACAGGCTCCCTGAGCCCAGTGGACATCCCCAGTCATCGAACTGGAAATAAATAAATAAAATATACACAATGTAACTGTAGAGCAATATTTAAATGTGCTAAGGAGGCTTAGGGAGATAGGCTATTGTGTTGGATTGGCTTCAGGAGGGTGGATTACAGCTTTAGAGGCTTGGAAAAGAGGGATGATTTAAGGAGGTTTTTGAAAGTATCTGAACAGTTCTGCAGTCTGAGGTCAGGAGGTAGGGTATTTCATGTCTTTGCAACTTCCTTGGGGAACAGGGATTCCCCGTGGCTGTTTTTACATGGGATATTTGTCATCAGAGCTTTGTTACTGGATTACAATTGATGATTTGAGTTGTACAGATATAGAAGTCCAGATAGGGCAGGGTTTTTCTTAGGATAGTACAGAATTTGGTGAACTAGGTTGAGTTGGTGGTATTGTAATAAGCTGGGGAACTCTAGCCAGTGTAGAGTATGTAGGGACAGGCAGCGGTGAGACTGGGATTTAGCACTGTTTGCAAATCTGGCGATTTTGTTGTAACAGGTGGACAGTTTGTTTAGGTCAGTTTTATTTAGGGTTGTTAGTATTGGGGATGAATAGAGTAGATAGGAGTTGGGTTCTGGCTATAAAATCCTAGAGTTAGAGGTTGGGTACCTATTGCTGCGATAGAGGGTCCCTAGTTTATGTACTTTCGAGATAGTTACAGATATATGTTTGCTAAATTTTAATCGCTGATCGATAGTAAGTCCTAGTAATTTAGCCTCAGGGACTGGGGAGATGAGGGGTTTGTTGATGAGACTATGGAGAAGGTGAGGTTGTTGGACTTTGTTAGCAGGAATAACCTAAGTTGAGTTTTCTTTGGGTTTAGTATTAATTGTGCATTATTTAGCCAATTGTCTGTTTCTGTGAAGGCTTTCTGTGATATTGTTGGAGGAGTGGCAGATTGGATGCTGAGCAGATCAGGGCTGTGTCATCCGCACATTGCACCATTTCTGCTTGTGTGGTTGCTAGGTAGATTTGATTTGTAAAGATGTTAAAGAGGAGGGGACTGAGAATTGAGCCTTGGGGTACTCCAAGTGTGACAGGGAGAGGAGGGGATAGGGAGTTAAGCCATTTGACAGACTGTGACTGGTTATTTAGATAACTACTGAACCAGAGTAGGGTGTAGCTGTTGATACTGAATTCTGAGAGACAGGTTAAAAGTTTATCATGGGAGACGGTATTGAATGCTTTCGATAAGTCTAGGAAGGTAGCAGAGACTAGTTTGCCTTGGTTCCTGTAGGAGGTAATGGTGTTGGTGAAGTTAATTAGGGCAGTAGTGGTGCTATGAGATGGACGGAAGCTGTGCTGGATGTTAGACAGTAGGTTGTTAGAGGGAAGGTAAGTGAGGGGTTGGTGGTGAA
Source organism: Protopterus annectens (assembly GCF_019279795.1). Lineage (NCBI taxonomy): Eukaryota > Metazoa > Chordata > Ceratodontiformes > Protopteridae > Protopterus > Protopterus annectens. The sequence goes on from NC_056740.1 coordinate 197,125,981, forward strand.
TACATTTTTCCAGGATCTTTGATACGGGTGAGACGATTGCTATAGATCAGTAATTGGAGAAGTCGGTGGAGGAGCTGCCTTTGTGAAGGGGAATGACATATGACATTTTCCATAGGGATGGGATGGTGTTTTCAGTGATAGATCTGTTTATTAGCATTGAGATAGGGTGAGCTATGGCCTTGGATGCTAGTTGTAAGTATATGGCAGGAAGGTTGTCTGCGGCGAGGGTGGTCGTTCTAAGTTTAGTTAAGAGTTTTTGGACTGTTGATATTGGTACTGGTTTGACTGTGAAGCAGGTGGAGTTTGTTTGGGCTTTGGGGAGTTGTGGGGGTACTGTGGTTAGTTCTATTAATGAGTTTAAGGATAGAGGAAGTGAAACTGGTGGCTATGTCTAAGTTTGTTCCTTCTATGTTTGGTGGGGGGGGGGGGGTACTGTTTTTTCCGGGTTGGAGGATTTTGTTCACCGCTGGTCAGAATTTTTGAGGGTTGTTTTTATGTTTTTCTTGCAGGGAGATGTAGTGGTTCTGTTTGTGTAGCTTAATTTTTAATTTTTTTTTCCGCTTTGTTTCTGAGTTCAAGAAAGGTTTGCCTAGTTGTGGGTGTTTTGTATTGGCACCAGGTTCTCCAAGCTTTATCTCTGTTATTAAGTAAGGCCCTTGTGGTTTTCTGTAGCTAGGGGGCAGGGTTACTGCAAATCCTAATTGTCCTGACTGGGGCTAAGTGGTTGAGGATATTTAAAAATGTGGTGTTGAAGTATTCAACAGCTTTGATAGATGGAGTCTTTTGATGAGTGACCAATTGCAGGATTGTAAGGCTTTGAAGAAATGCTCTGTGGGGAAGTTTTTTTGGGAGCGGGTTTGTAGCAGGGTTGGAGGATTGCTAGGTTTAAGTTTGTGTCTAAGGATAAATGTGGGGTTGTGGTCACTAAGAGAGTTGGGTAGTGTTCCACATTGTTGGATAGTACTGGGCTGGCTAGTGAGGATCCAATCTAATATGGATTCTCTTTTTGTTGATTTATTGATTTGTGTGTGTGATTGAATGAGTTGGGTGAAGTTATATAGGTCAATATGGTTGGTGGGTGTTGGGGAGTTCACTGAGGTCCAGTTGATGTTAACATCACCTAGTAGTAGTGTTTCTTGGGGGAGAGCGTGAAAAGTCCAGTGCAGTATTGACTCTAGAGTGGACAGGTTGTCACCTATAGCTTGCAAGGAAGGGATATTTGATTTTGTTTATGGTGATTTGAACGTGGAGAAGCTCAAGTGCATTGCTCTGTTTGACCAACCCTGAGGTATATTTATTTTTGATGTATATCAAGACACCTCCACCTTTAGTCCCTGCCTGTGTAGTAGCTGGTCTAAATGTGTGGAAGACATTATAACCTTGTATTGTCAGTGTGCTCTCCACAGCTTTAAACCATGTCTCAGTGACCGCACACACATTAGCATTCTCTAGGATGAAGAGAGCTTCTAGGGAGGGGAGTTTTTTGTTTAGAATCCTAGCACTAAGCGGTGACACCTTTAGATTTTCTTGGTTTTGCTTTGCTATGTCAGAAGTACTTTCAGTTTGGCATTGCCTAAAAAGGCACTGTAGGAGAGGACGAGGTTTTAGCTAATATTCAAAAGCCTAGAGGGGACTGGTGCAGACCATCCCTGGCAAAGCAGCATGGTCTGTTGAGCAACTCCTTCCATGCTGACAGATATTGCACCCCCTTAGAATCACACTAGAAACTAAACCAATTATCAAAGTCAATCATATTTTATTCATATTGCGGCATCATCCTTCGAGAGAGCAAAATGCTGCTCAATGCTAGGTTCATACAAGCCTGGGACACATATTCCAAGAACTTCATGAATAGTCTAGGGAGGTGCATCTCAGGTCATTTACACCCACATGGACTATGACTGAGTCATACTGGTACTTGTGGTCCAATGACCTCAGTGTATGCATAATGTGGCAGATCCTGGGCTCTGATGAGCAGCTGACTGTGGCTTTCACCTTACTCATCCTGGTGAGAGGGAAATCAGTGTGTCTCACAATGGAGTTGCCAATGACTAGAATGTTGGATTCTGTGGTGGCCTGCATTATGGGCTTAGAAGCAGACACTCCATGGCACGTGGCTGTATGTGTTGATGTAGGTGTTGTTTTGAAAGAGGTTGCTGACTGTGTTTGTTACGTGTACTTTGTCTATGAGGTCTTTGTGGTTTATTTACTCAGCTGCTTTCATTGCAAGCAACAGCATATTCTTCCCTCCTCACACTGCACCCTTCCCTTTTATGCAGGCAAGAAAACTTCATGAAGATTAGCTCAGCCTGATGTTTTTCTTCCTTTCACAGGTTATGTCACACCACTATCAGCCATATCACTGAGGGAGTCACACATTTTTTTCACTGCAGTCTATCTGAAGCCCAGGATTCCTATGAGGCTTATATTTGTTGCTTCTTCAGTCAACAAAGAATATATAAATAAATAAATACATAAGCATATTATTGGGATAGAGGAAGTAAGCACAAAGAAACACATGAACTAGAACTCTTAAGCAAAACACTTCCCACTCATACTAGGGTAGGAATCATATCTCTCTTAGAGCAAGAAGTGGGACTAAGGCCCAAAAATACAGACAATTTTTAAATATCGCTCTTACAAACTTAGAAAATTGAGAGAATAACAGGTTTTACATTAACATGAATTTTCTAAAGGGTATGAAGTCTGAAACTCAAATGTCTGTCTTTATTTTTTGACTTCAGTCTTTAATGAGGTGCTACTAATTTGCCAGAAAACCACAACTTTATGAAAAATGGACCAAACATATGGAGCAAAAATCTGGACATTCTGAGAAATAGTACAGTTGTGTACACTTATCATAAATGTAGATGTTCGAGTTTATTCACTGTTGCAGTCATCACCTGTGGGTTATCCCTGCTGTGGTAGCCCTCGGCTGGCCTGAATACCAGAGTCAATGTTTTTCTGCGTCGGCTGCTGTCACTTGCTGCTGTACGTCAGGTCGTAATTGCTATAAAGGAAGGCAGCCGACACCATTACATTAGTTTTTCTTGCCCTAACCAGTCAGAGGCCCAAGTAAATAAGGTAAATTTTCCTGGTGGCTAAAAGCCACCATTAGAAACATATGTCTCCCTAAAGAAAGACGATATAAGGGGGAAAGAGGTTGGGAAACCAGGACTGCGACAGTGAATACACTCGAACATCAACATTTATGGTAAGTGTACACAACTGTACTATGTTCTTGGTGTTTCACTGTTGCAGTCATCACCTGTGGGAGGATTCCCAAAGCTGAGGAGAGGGGTGGGAGGATTAGTAAAAGACCTAGGAATGGGTCAGCATGCCCTGTAGAACTGCAGAAGCAAATCCTGCCCTAGCCTTAAAAACAGAGGTAGGTGGTAATGCTTGGTAAAGGTATGGACAGAAGTCCAGGTGGCAGCTTCCAGGATGTCCCTGGTGGGAACTCTTCTGAGGAATGATGTGGAAGTGGAGGCTGCCCTAATGGAATGGGTTTGAATAGATGGGGGGGGGGGGGTCCCATGCAATCTGTAGCAGAAATGGATACAGTGTGATATTCATTTGGAGCCGACAAGTAGTTGGTCTGTTTCCCTGAAGGGATTAGTATGGTCCAGATAGTATCTGAGCTGTCTGTGCAAGTCTATTGAGTGCAGAATTCTTTCCCCCTTAGGTTAGGAAAGAAGGTGGGTAGATGTATGGCCTGGTTGAGAGTTACATTAGATACCACCTTGGGCATAAAGGAGGGATTAGTCTTCAGGGAGACCCTGTCTTCATGGAAAATGATGAAGCACTCAATGGCCATCAGTACCTGAAGTTCTGAAACCTTTCTGGCTGATGTGATAGCTAGGAAAAAAGCAGTCTTCCAGGCATGGTATCTTAGTTCTGCTGAAACAGCAGGTTCGAAATGAGGTAAAGTTAGTTTTTCCAAAACATAATTCAGGTCAAAGGCTGGAGTGGGTGGCCTTCTGGGAGGCTTGATATTAGAAGCCCCTCTGAGGAATTGTTTAATCAAAGGATGGGAGAACAAGGGCTGTTCTGTATAAAAATGAGCTGAAATGGCTGAGGTGTGGATTTTAACAGAGGAGAGGCCACTATTAAGTAGCTCCGACAGTTTGTCCAGGATAAGAGGGATGGAAGGTTGTAAGGTATTTCCCCCCTCTGGACTGGCTCCAGGAGCAGAATCTTTTCCATTTTCCTGCATAAGATTTTCTGGTGCTGGGCCTTCTGGCCTCTGTGACAATGTCTAGGACCTTTTTGCTTAACCGGGGCCCCTTGTTTGCCTTTAGAGTATTAGCCATGCTGTAGTTTGACAGTCTGCAAGTCTGAGTGCAGCACCCCCCCCCCTCACCTGAGTTAACAGGTCTGAGATCAGGGGAACCTGCCTGGGAGGCTGTAAGGTCAGGCTGTGCAGTAAGGGGTACCAATCTTGTCTGGGGCAATCTGGAGCAATGAGGATGGCCTTTGGTCTCTCCTCCTTTATTTTGATCAGTACCTTTGGAAAAAGAGGCAGAGGAGGGAATGCGTACACAAAGAGGGTGTTTCAGAGGAAAGTCAAGGCATCCACCTTCCACACTAGGTGGTGATGCTCCCCGGTACAGAATTTTTTCAGCTGATGGTTGAGATGCGAAGCAAAGAGATCCACCTCCAGAGTCCCCCACACCTGAGTGATTTGTAAAAAGATTTTTCTGTGGAGCTGCCATTCGTGGGTGTCCAGTAAGTTTCTTCTTAAGTGGTCTGCCAGGGTGTTCTTGATCCCTGGTAGGTATTGGGCTATTAGGTTTAGTCCCATGGAAGAGGCTGTCAGCAGAGGTTCATGGCTAGCCTGCACAGAGGGTAAGATTGGGTACTCCCTGTTTGTTGATGTACCACATTACTGTGGTGTTGTTTGTTTTGATAAGGAGAACCTCTGGCTTGAGATGGGGTTTGAAGGATGTCAGAGCCTTTTGTACTGCCATCATTTCCTTCTGGTTGATGTGTAAGGGAAGGTGCTGGGCATCCCAAAGACCTTGGGTGCACCTGCCTTCTAGGTGAGTGCCCCAAGCTATGTCTGAGGCATAAGTGGTAATGATCTGCCAGGTTGAGTGGAGGGTGAAGGGAAGACCTTTGTTCTGGGAACAAGCCCCTGCCCACCAGAGAAATTCGGCCCTTATACAGGGGATCAGAGGGAGAGAGGTCTCTAGTGGTTGAGAGTGCTGACACCAAAGGTTCTTTAGGTACCACTGAAGTTTTCTCATGTGAAGCCTGACCAGAGGAATTAGAAGGATACAAAATGCCATGTACCCCAAGGCTTGCAGGAATTTCCTCACATTGAGGTGGCTTCTGGAAGCTAGCTGGGTAAAACAGAGAGGCAGGAATCTCTGCTTTTATGGGGCTAGGAAGGCCATTTGGGATGCTGTGTCCAGCAGTGCTGCCAAGAAAAAGATCTTCCTGGGGGTGTTTGGTTTGATTTCTTCTCATTGATGGTGCACCCTAAGGAGGTTAGGAGGGTTTTGACAAAGAGGAGGTCCTTGAGGAGCTTTTCTTTGCAGTCTGCCTGAATGAGGCAGTCGTCCAGATAAGGGTAAATCTGTATATTTTTCTGTCTGCAAAAGGCTATGGCCAGGGCTAAGCATTTGGTGAGTACCCTGGGAGCAGTAGATATGCCAAAGGGTAGTGCAGATAACTGAAAGTGTTGTGAGGCTGCTCTGAAGTGAAGGAATTTCCTGCAGGATTCCCTTATGGGGATGTGGAGGTAGGCATCTTTTAGATCTAGGGTGACTAACCAGGCATTTTTTGTCAGCATAGGCAGCAGCTGCTGCAAAGTTAGCATTTTGAATTTTGGGACCACCAGGAAGGTGTTCAGAATGGATAGATTCAGGATGGGATGCCAAGTGCCCTCTTTTCTGGGAACAAGGAGTGTCTAGAATAAAAGCCTTTGCTTGTTTGATCTGAGGGGACAGGTTCTACTGCCCCCCTGGGATATGAGAGTTTGGACTTGTTACAATGCCTCTGCCTGCTGATTTGGAGGTAAGTCTGGGTACCCTCTTAGAATTGGGAGTTCTTTGAAGGAGAATTTGTATCTCTGAAAAATTATCTTTAAGACCCATTGGTCCTTTGTTACAGAAAGCCAATTTTCTTTGCAGAGGGACAGTCTTCCTCCTAGTTTTTGGTGAGTGAAAAGAGGGCAGAGGGAGTCATTGAGAGTTTTTGCCATAGAGGGATGGCTTAGAACTCCCTGCCTTTGGAATGGAAGTGGTCCACTTTTTGGTTCTCTGCTGTCCCTGGGATAGGAGTCTGGGTTGTCTGTCCCTGTGGGGCTTACCTTGCCCCTGTATGCTAGTTGCAGAAAAGGACCAGTGTTTTGGGGGAAATTCCTGCTGAACCTAGGAGGTTGTACCTGAAGGAAATCCTTTACTGTATGCATAGATTTGGTTTTGTCTTCCATCTTTTTAAGCACCTCTTCTGCTTTTACTCCAAACGAGTGGTCCTTATCCAAGGGTGCATCAAGTAATTTAGATTTGACATGATCAGGGAGAGGTTGTTCCTTCAACCATGCATGTCTCCTAATGACAGATCCTGACACTGCTGCCCTGCTAGAAGCTTCTAGGGCATCATATCCACAGTGTAATGAGTGTTTAGCCACTTGACAAGTAGAGTGCAGTAAATCTGCTAACTCATTTGAACTGGCACAGTCAGAAAAGGTTGAAATATTTTGTTTAAATAGTTCCAAAGTGTGTTGCTGATATTTTAACATGTGGCACTGACAGTTGAGTGCTCTGATACCTAAGGTTGCAGAGGTGTACACTTTTTTAACCTATCTGTCCAGAGCTCTAGCGTCCTTGTCAGAAGGAACAGGATTCTTTGCAGAGCTAGCCTTAGCTCCTTTTGGTCTCTTTGTAATGACCTCCGGGTCTGCAGCAGGATTTCTGTACAGGCATTTGTGAGAATCTGGTACTCTGTAACACCTGTCAGGTTTACTGGGAGCAGGTGGGAGGGCATCAGGAGTTAAACTGGATTCATGGAAGACATCATAAACCACCTCTAAGATTGGAGGGATAGGCAAGGGTCTGTGCTGGGGCAGGTCTAGAAACTCTCCTAGTCTTTTCTTAGACTGAAGGAAGTTCTGGGATTCCTAGTGGAAATGTTCCCTTAGGGTGTGAAGTGTTTCCCCAAAGGAAAGATCTTCTGATTGGGAGGCAGAAGGAATGAATTCCTCTGCATCTGAATCCTCATAAGCAGTCAGAGGTTGTTGTTCCTCTTCAAAATCTGAATAATCAGACTCCTCAGAATCCTGTTCTGTCAATATTTCAGGAGAAAGGTCTCTTTTCCTTTTAGAAGTTGTGGCCTGACTACCCTTGATAAAGGTGATAAGATCCTCTGCCATTTTAAGCATTTGAGCTTGGGGTGGTGGACCAGGAGTAAAATGGTGGCTAGAGGTAGTGTAGTTTTCCCTAGGAGTGGCCTTGCTTCTAAGCCTGAGAGAAATGGTAGTTGGAGGAGAAGACATAGTTTTTTGTCTAGATACTATAGTGAGAAAAACCTCCTTGGAAGCTGGTTTCTGTGTTGCGGCTCTGGACCCAACCAAGGCAGAGACAACTAAAGGCTTGGAAGACAAAGAAGATTTCTGCGGCATACTGGACTCCAAAAGGGTCTCAGTAGAGGCCTGCAAAGGTATTGAATCGGGCATCACGGGCTGTGAAGGCGCCTCACTAAATTCCAGAGAACTGATGACCTGCTTAGCGTTAGAAACGTCGGTAGCGTTAGCCTTGTGTGGTCTGTCTCTATCTTTATCCTTACATTTTTTTGGAAGGTCTATGGATTGTTGGCTGGCAGATGCCATTTCAAAATGCAAAGACGGAAGACAAAAATACCTGGCCACAATAACAGCTCTATGGCGAATGGTTCTTATGTTAAAGAGGGCTCAGAACCAGCAACAGGGGACGTCGTGGTCTGGGCCTACACAAGTGACCCAGTATGAACAGAAGTCTTGGTGTGGTATCTGCTTTCCACAGGTGAGACAATTGTTAACTTTTTTGGACATCGGTTAGTGCAAGAGAAAAGGATCCCCAACAGGGTACTTAGCTTTAGACGTTTTCAGCTGTAATTCAAACTCTGGTAGCGACCAAATGGCACACTTGCGAACTGCTTCTGCTACAGGCTCCACAGCAAGAAAGACTGATTTAATGGCATTGGCTTCCTTCCTTTATAGCACTGACGACCTGACGTCAGGCAGCAAGCAACAGCAGTTGACGCAGAAAAACATTGACTCTGGTATTCGGGCCGGCCGAGGGCTACCACAGCAGGGATAACCCACAGGTGATGACTGCAACAGTAAAACACAAAGAACATCTGTACAGTTGAGTGGTATGGTAGGAATAACTGATTTTTCAAATGTGGGGGAGATTTTCATGTCCTGACCTTCACTGCCTCTGCTTTCACCTTTAAATCTGGTGCCTGTTCCAACTCATTTCTCACCTATCACACTCCTTACATTCTTTCAAGTCAGCTTCCTTTCTTTGCTGAAGTCTTTCGTAAGTTTCAAAAACTGAGAATTGTAAATAACATACTTCCAAAAAGTAGAGTTGTGTACCTACCATAAATGTAGATGTTCGAGTGCATTCACTGTTGCAGTCATTACTCTTGGGTTATCCTGCTGGCAGACTACCCTCAGTTGGCCAGAATTCCAAAGTCTAGGTCCGGCGTCGGTTGCTGTCGCCTCTTCCCTGACGTCAGTGCGCCAGGGGTATAAAAGATGCAGCCGATGCCATTTTCTTCAGTTTTTCTTGCCCCAGATGCCAGGTGCCTCCAAACTGGAAGGGTGAAAAACATGCCAATAAAAATGCATGCACAAAAATAACATTTCATTCATCTACAAGCAAATACACCAAGAAGGTTGTATAGGATAGAGAAGTGCAGATAAGTCCCAGCAAAGAAAAGGGGGATGGTGGGAGGGTAACCTGGACTGCAACAGTGAATACACTCGAACATCTACATTTATGGTAGGTACACAACTGTACTATGTTCATCGTGTTTCACTGTTGCAGTCATTACTCTTGGGTTGAATCCCAAAGCTGAGGATGGGTGGCTGGGCTAAATAGGATTAGGAGAGGCTATGAGGCCCGGCAGAACTGCAGTGGCAAAGGAGGTAAGTGGTAGTGCTTTGTGAGAGTGCGCACTGAACTCAAGTTGCAGCCTCTAAGATGTCTTTGGTTGATACTCCTCTGAGGAAGGCTGCTGCTCTGGTGGAATGAGGCCTAATGCCCTTAGATACTGTTTTGCCATGCTGAAAATAGCAGAAACGGATGAAATGGCCTATCCATTTAGAAATAGTCTGTTTTGAGATAGCCTTTCCTTGTGATCCTGCAGCATATGACACTAAAAGTTGCTCAGTCTTTCTGAAAGCTTTAGTTCTGTCCAAGTAGAAACATAACTGCCTGTGCATGTCCAAAGAATGCAGAATTTTCTCACCCTTGTCCTGTGGATTTGAATAAAAGGTAGGCAAGTGAATGGTTTGGTTGAGGGCCACACTGGACACCACCTTAGGCATAAATGTAGGGTTTGTCCTCAGAGAAACCCTGTCTGGATGAAAAATGATAAAAGGTTCCACAGCCATGAGTGCTTGTAACTCCGAGACTCGTCTTGCAGAGGTTATTGCTAGGAGCAGAGCTGTTTTCCAGGATAAGAATTTTATATCTGCTGTTGATGCTGGCTCAAAAGGAGGCAGTGTGAGTTTTTCCAAAACATAATTGAGGTCCCAGGCCGGAATTGGTGCTCTCCTTGGAGGCCTAATGTTTTTGGCCCCTCTGAGGTACTGCCTTATTAAAGGATGAGAAAAGATAGGTGGTTCCGTATTGTAATGGGCTGAAATGGCAGAGGCATGAATCTTAATCAATGAGTATGAAAGGCCTTTGTTCAGCATCTCAGTTAGGTATTGTAAAATCTGAGGGATATTTGGTACACAAGTGTCAATGCCTTGTTCCTGGTTCCAAGCACAGAATCTCTTTCATTTTTCTGCATAGGATTTTCTGGTACTGGGCCTCCTGGCCTCCAAGATAACATCCATAACAGCTTTTGAAAGAGGAGTGTTCTGAATGGCTACATTATCCACCATGCTGCCAGATTTAAGGTCCTGAGTTGGCTGTGCAGGATCTGATTGTTTTGTTGGGTCAGCAAGTGAGAAGTTTGAGGCAATATCCATGCTGGACCTTGAGACAAACTCTTTAGGATTGGGTACCAGTGCTGGCATGGCCAGTCTGGTGCAATCAGTATCATTTTTGGCTTCCCTTGTCTGACCTTTAGGAATACCCTGGGAAGGAGAGGCAGTGGGGGAAAGGCATATACTGTCAGATTTTTCCAGCTGAAGGATAGGGCGTCCACTTTCCATGCTTGCTTGTGATAAATCCTTGTGCAAAATCCCTGCAATTGGCAGTTGTGAGGGGAAGTAAATAGATCTATGTCTGGGCATCCCCATTTCCTTGCTATCATGCTGAAGACTTGTGGATCCAGTTTCCATTTGTGGGGATCCATGAGGTTTCTGCTTAGTTCGTCTGCCAGAGTATTTGTTTTTCCTGGCAGGAATTGTGCTTGCAGGTGAACTTGAAAAGCCAATGCTGTGTCCCATAAGGTCATTGCTTATCTGCAGAGGTGGTAGGAATGTGTACCTCCCTGCTTGTTTATGTACCACATGACCGTAGTATTGTCTGTCTTTATCAGTAGCTGTCCTGGATGAAGCAGGTCCTTGAAAGCTGTCAGGGCATTTTGAACAGCTAGCATCTCTTTTTGATTGATGTGAAGATGCATCTGGTTTGCAGGCTGTGTGCCCTGAATACATTTTCCTGTCATATGGGCCCCCCCCCAGGCATAATCTGATGCATCCATTGTCAGTGTCTGTCTGGCTGTGGATAAACTGAATGGCAGACCCTTGTTGTGGTGACAGGCTTCTGCCCACCATCGAAACTCCTGCTGCAGGCAGGGAATGAGTGCAATGACTGTCTCCAGGCTATAGCAATGCTGAGTCCAAACACTTTTTAGATACCATTGTAGTTTCCTCATATGCAGTCTGGCATGTGGAATTAGTAGAATGCAGGATGCCATGAAACCCAAGGCCTGCAGGATTTTCCTTGCAGATAAGTGGGTTTTTGTTGCCAAATCCTTGAAGTAAGAAGTCAGTTGTTTTTGTTTGTCTGGCGTGAGATAGGCCATCTGGGCAGTTGTATTTAAGCTTGCACCCAGGAATATTATCTCTTGAGAGGGCACTAGTTTTGATTTATTTTCGTTTACTGTGTACCCTAGGCCAATTAGTAATCTTTTTACAAACGCCAGATGCTTTAGAAGAATGTCTTTGTTCTCTGCTTGAATTAGGCAGTCGTCCAAGTAGGGATATATTTGAATTCCTCTTTGTCTGCAAAACGCAATTACTGGTGCCAGGCATTTTGTGAAGACCCTGGGTGCAGTAGATAAGCCAAAGGGCAGTGCAGAGAATTGGTAATGCATTGAGCCAGCTATGAATCTGAGGTATCTTCTGCAAGATTGTCTGATTCGGACATGCAGGTATGCCTCTTTTAGGTCCAAAGATACGAGCCAAGCCTTCTTGCCCAGCATGGGCAGTAGCTGCTGTAGAGTCAACATCTTGAATTTTGGAACTTCCAGAAACGTATTTAGTATAGACAGGTCCAGTATTGACAGGTCCAGTATTGGTCTCCAGGTTTTGTCCTTTCTGGGTACTACGAAAAGTCTGGAGTAAAATCCTTGCCACTGTTCTTGTTGTGGTACTTGCTGCATGTCCCTCATATCCATGAGGGCTATAATTTGTTTTTGTGCCTCTGCCCATTGATTGTGTGGCAGGTCTGGCATACCTTTTGACCTTGGTAGAGTGTGAAAATGGAACCTGTAGCCTTGGGACACTATGTTCAGGACCCATTTGTCTTGGGTAACCATTTGCCAATTTGATGAAAAAAGTGCTAGTTTTCCCCCTAAGGGGGCTGCCAAAAGAAAAGTGCTTGGATCTGGTAGAGGAAGGTCATTGGGACTGTTTCCTGTAAGGTTGTGCTTTGTCTTCTCCACTTTTGGAGGTAGGAGCACCCCATTGTTTAGGCCTGTATGAGCCTTTGGGATAAGATCTGCCTCTGGGATGCCTGTATCTGCCTCTTTGTGGTCTGTCTGACACTGGAAAGGACCAATTTTTAGAAGGCCAGTTCCTGCTAAACCTGGGTGGCTGTACCTGTAAGAAATCCTTGACTGTGCATGGATTTTGCTTTATCCTCCATTTTTTTCAACACCTCTTCTGCTTTAGTACCTAACAAAGTATCATGCTGTAATGGTGCATCTAATAATTTTGCTTTAACATGATCAGGCAGATTCTGTTCCTTTAACCAAGCATGCCTTCTAATAACAGAACCTGTAACAGTGGCCCTGCAAGAGGCCTCCAGTGAATCATAACCACATTGCAAAGTATGCTTTCCCACTTGTTCAGCTGCATGCAATAAATCCTGCAATTCCTTGTTCTCTGAATATTCAGTATTTGTCAACAATTTCTGTTTAAGCAGAGACATTAAATATTGCTGATATTTAAGCATATGAAACTGACAATTTAAAGCCCTTACAGCCAAGGTAGCAGAAGTGTAGACTTTTCCCCCCCATCTGTCTAGAGCCCTAGAATCCCTATCAGAGGGGACAGGTTTTTTTGCAGTGGAAGCCTTAACCCCTTTGGGATGCTGAGATATAGTTTCTGGGTCAGCAGCTGGGTTTTTATAAAGGAATTTATGAGAATCCGGGATCCTGTAGTATCTGTCTGGCTTAGCAGGTGCAGGGGGTAAAGAGTCAGGGGACAGGCTGGACTCTGAAAATAAATCATCTACAATGTCTAGAACAGGTGGAATAGCAAGGTGTCTGTGCTGAGGAAGTAGCAGAAAGTCCCTTAGCCTTTTCTTAGATTCTGAGTAATCTTGGCTCTTCCAGTGGAAATGCTCCCTCATGGTATGCAGGGTTTCCCCAAAAGAATAATCCTCAGGAGGGGAGACTGAAGGAAGGGATTCTTCAGCATCAGAATCCTCATAGGGAAGCATGGAATAATCCTGTTCAGAAGAGGAATCAGAGGAAATAGAAACCTGATCAGAAGAATCATACTCTGTCTCTTGCCTAGGCCTTTTATCAGGAGGGGGATGGGAGCCCCTGATCAAAGTAATTAGGTCTTCGGCCATTTTGAGCATCTGTTTTTTAGGCATGGAAGTCTGAGTAGGAGAATGCTGTACTTGTTTCTTTGTCTTTAGAGCTGCTTTAGTCTTTGTCTTTGAAGCTGAAGATGGCTTAATATATAGTTGTGTAGGTCTGAAGACACCCTCAGAAGCCAATGCCTGCTAAGCGGCTCCAGACCTATCTGAGGGAATGATTTCCAAGTGTCCAATACCTTGAGTATCCAGAGGCCCAGTCGGCTCCACGTGGGAGTCGGAAGCAGCCTGTGGCTCCGAGGTAGCGGGTGCCAGGGGCTGCGAAAGTGCCTCACTGTGAACCGGTGAAACGGCGACTGGCTTAGCAGAGGCCTTGTCATCAGTTTTGGACCTCAGATGCCTATCCTTTTCCTTGTCCTTGCATTTTTTGTAAACTGCGGTTGTCGGCTGTTCTGACGGCATTATATAATTAAATCTTCGGCCAAAGTAATGAAATGCAAAATCAAACCGATGCTTAATAGTGCGTTGGTTAAATCTAGCACAAAACCAACAGCTAGCAACATTGTGATCAGGGCCTAGGCAAGGAATACAGTAAGAGTGAAAATCCTTATGAGGTATTTGCTTCCCACAAGAAATACAATTGTTAACTTTTTCTGACATTGGTCTGGAGCAAGAAAAAAGTTTCCCCAATGGGGTACTTAGCTTTAATGAAGACTTCGGTTCTGAAATTCGGATTTGAAAATCTCAGGAGTCAGTCGACCGGCACTTGCGAACTGCTTTTGCTTCGGGCACTGCGCGGCAAGAAAGACTGAAGAAAATGGCGTTGGCTGCATCTTTTATACCCCTGGCACACTGACGTCAGGGAAGAGGCGACAGCAACCGACGCCGGACCTAGACTTTGGAATTCTGGCCGACTGAGGATAGCCTGCCAGCAGGATAACCCAAGAGTAATGACTGCAACAGTGAAATACGATGAACATCAATAGTTCACACAGCAATTTGGTCTGTGAAAATGAATAGGTCAATCTTTTAATTGCACTAGAGCCAGTGTTTCTGTTCAGGTACAAACAAAAGAGCTCTAGTGCAGACAAATCCCAAATGTGTCATACAAAAACAGAAAGCAAAGTCTTTACCAATGGTATCAGGCAAAATGAATCAGAGTCTCTGTCACTGGGACATGAACTGGCACTTCCAGGTGTTCCAGGAAGACTCCCATTTCAGGACAAACTGCTCTGGCCTTGGTTCATCTCTCCTTCCTCTGATATTCTCCTGGCTCCTCAAGATTCTCACCCGGAAATCTTCACAACTTCCTAACAACATCCCATGAACTTCTGACATATTGTTCTAGACCTGGTCTTAACTCTTTGCAGGTTCACATTTGCAGTTAGTTTTCTTTTATTTTTTGGAAGGGAGGCAAGCCCCTCCCTGTGGCATTTACTGCCATTGCTAATTATATAAAACAATTCCAGTATCACAAAACATTGGGGAAAGGTAAAATCCCACTCCCATTGTAAAGCGATCCCATACACAACTCAACAATCAACCTGTGATGAACCAGCAGCTCAAAGAATAACACTCCTAACAAAATATTCAATATAATGAACTTATGATCAAGGCCACTGCAACCACATACACATACTTATTTTATATAAATATATGTGTGTATGTGAGTGTGTGTGTGTATGTGTGTGTGTGTGTGTGTGTGTGTGTGTGTGTGTGTGTGTGTGTGCTTGCGTGTGCTTGCGTGTGCGTGTGTGTGTGTGTGTGTAGGGCAGCCACATAACTGGTGATGGACAAGAGTCTTTTCTGATCAAAACAGACACATAAAAATAATGTGATGGCAGACACTTCTTGAAATATCTGAGCATATCCATTTAGCAGCCAAGCAACATGAACAGAAGCATCAGTTTCTTTTACTAATGCCACTGAAAGACCTGACATCATAAGATTTCTCTAAACATCAGTTCTGTTAGATAACAAGAAACAGAATTTTCTTAGAGACAAAATGCAATTCCTTAACCCCCTGCTAGGTGACATACATCAATAATTTATCAAGCTGACTTTTAAACAAATCATACAGCAAGCTTTTTTGTTCAGTTGGGTTGTTGTTGATTCTAGAATTTACTTAAAACAGGTTACTAAAAAGATCATTTTAAACCACGATTTTATGCCAAAACAACAATCAGGATAATTTTCAGTTACCAGCTTTTGTAATTCCTCATCATTTTACGATGCACCAAGGAAAAAGAAAATATTTCAAAGATAAGCTTTCAGTTTTTTAAAAGTATTACTAAAAGCAAAAGTATTTATTTGCTCCTTTGTTAATCTCCCACATTTGGGAGCTGGCCTAATGATTAAGGTGTTTACCTCACAAGCCCTAGGTGCATGGTTTGATTCTTTCCCTTTGCCACTTTCTTATCATGCATGGCTAGGCTTAAAGAGGTCCTTGTGGTTCTTCACCTAGTGTATAATTATGAACCCGGCGTAAAGCATGACGTACACCTGCTTGTCTTCATCGGTGGTAGATGACCTTGCAGCATGTGGGTTAAGATAATAAATCTGGGCTTGATGCCACTAGCTTATTTTTCGCAACCAAATAATTATGTATAATTTATTTAACTGGATCAAAGCTCCACCTGACAATGCATTTAATGTGCTTTTCTCAGTTAACAAAGATGAAACGAAAAATAAAACTTCAGTCGGGTAAAATCACTTCTTCATTGATACAGGCAAACAAAATCAAATCCAAGATTTGCAAGATTTAACTAATTTACAACTTATTTCCATAACGAGACGTCACTGCTTCTATACATTAATACAATTTCTGACTGGTTTTGGAAATAATTCGACTTTCCATGGATGCTCTGGGAAATCTCAATGTTTATACAGTAGTGAAATATGAGCTATTCAACTTTTAAGAATGGCTGAAAACACATGGGCCAGTGGCCAAATCAGAAAAGCGAAGGAGTATTTTCAAGGGAGATTTCTCATTTGTATTCTGTGGGAGTGGTAGTTCACATCCAAGACAAGGGTAAAGCATATAGTTACCAAGCTACACATAGAGAACTTTAATGGCAGGGCTTGTTGAATTCAGTCCAAGCCCAAGTTTAAACAAATGCATTACTATCAATAGTGCTTTGCAGATAAAAGTAGCAGAATTGTGGACATTATTAAAATGTCTGAAAATTTAATTTTTTATAAAAGGTAACTTTAAAAAAGTTGATTTAATTAGTTCAACGATTTGTATCAGAAATCTTTATTAATGAGTTTTAACAATTTTACTTTAAGAATTTTTCTATTGGTTAATTAGATCATGTGAGCATTGTTAATTGTTATATTAACTGTGAAGCTGATTGAAATTTTACTTCTGATGAAGTAAAGCACTGAACTCAAGAGGAATAAAAATTTCTCTAGGAATTATTGCACAATATGTTTTTTTTGTTTTTCTGTAGAGATGATAGCATTTAAGTTCTAGGTTCTCCATACTAGCAAAAGGCAGATAGCTATAGAGACTACACTAAAATCATGGAAAAGCTGTTGCTAATTCTACACACCACTGGCCACAGTGCAATGCCTGTGTCCGTTTGGGGAATGTGAATGAAGTAGCAGTATATTTTCTACAAAATCAATTCAGCTTCAAAGTTTTCATGCTTACTGGTTTACTTTTTACAGTACCATGCTTACTGGTTTACTTTTTACAATACCATGTGTACTGGTATACTTTTTAAAATACCATGCTTACTGGTTTATTTTTTACAATACCATGCTTACTGGTTTAGGAAGGCAAAAAGATATCTCATAACGATGATGACGGCTCTTGGTAGCGTTACGATAACCTGCTGGATGTAGTGTGCCCTTTCAACAGAGCTCTCCGTTTCTGAAATATAAGCAAGGAAGCATGTTAAATTATATCATCTCAAAGTCTGTACATTAAACAGTCAATAAAACATGCCCTCTACAGCTAATAAACATAGGAACACAGCACTGACACAACTCATCTTCATTGTGTCTAAATACTACTACTTGTGTCTAAAAATACTTCCCCTAGTGTTCCAGCCCTGTACTCCCCCCATCACCACCACCAACACTGATGGTAACAGCTTCAGCCAAAAAGTTATGTTTTCACAATTTGGGGCAATTCAGAGACATCTTGTCATCACTGGTACAGCGTAAGCCTGATGAAGTTTTGATTTGTACATCATTTAAAAATGAAAGTGCTTACCGCTTTGTATTATTTTATTAAAATGTTTTTTGGCCTGGTTGCAGGAGTATTTCCTTTTTGTTTTGTAGTTTAATGATTCATTGTATACTTTTATTGGCGCTATTACTGAATGCTTTTTTTGTTGTTATGACTTCCAAAGCTATCTTAGAGTCTTCAGTTGGCCTATGGATTTTTCAGTGGGTAATGAGATTGTCTCAACAAATGAGACACAGAAGTTGCCGGATCTTCTGTTATTTTTGTGCCATATTTGGACAACCATAAGGCCTTCTTCAGCAATGTTGTAAACCTCAAAGGCAGCACACAGCAGTGTGCTGAATTGGTGGTTAATGGTGCTACATTCACTGAGCCGGGCAATATAGTGAATCTGCTGGCTGACAAATTCAGTTCCAAATTTACGCCTTACTCACCTCCATCCACCTCCCAAGAAATGCCTTCAAACATAATCCCTCCAACTATATACAGAATGCATGTCCTGGCTGCCCTCACTAAGGCCAAAAATACAGCCTCAGTGGGCCCTTATAATACCCTAGGATGCCTCCTAAATGGTTTAAAACATGATCTATCAGGGCCATTGGAGTTACTATTTAACTATAGTCTTAAAACAAGCTTTGTCCCTTAAGAATAGAGAGCTGCAGCAGTCATTCCTCTTCATAAAGGCGGACCATTAACAGATCTCTGAAACTATAGACCCATTAGTTTGACTAGTCTTATATGCAAAGCCATGGAAAGAATTATCATTGAAATGACCAACAAAGACACTGATCCATCCCAGTATGGCTTTTTCAAAGGAAAGTCACGCCTATTGAACCCAATGGATTTCTTTGAGAAGGTCACTAAGGCAACAGATGAGGGCAATACAGTGCATACTGCTTACCTTGACCTGGCTAAGGCATTTGATACAATACCCAACTCTGGCATTGTTAAAGAACTTAAGTAATTAGGTATAACCCTGTATATAACATGCTGGATAGCCAGCTGGCTCACAGATAGGATGCAGGAAGTTAGACTTGGTAAGACCACCTCCTCTAAGAGGCCAGTTAGCAGTGGAGTCCCTGAAGGCTTTGTGTTGGGCTCACTCCTCTTTGGCATCTACTTTTCGGAAGTAAAGGCTAATGACAAAGGCCTCTGGCTGATCATGTTTGCAGATGTTTGCTAACTGGGAGGAGTCATAGAATCCTCCCAAGATATTAACATCTTACAACACAGTCTAACACAGACAAATGACAGGTGCGAAAGCCATGGCTTAAAACTTAATGTAAAGAAATGCATTACAGCACCTTTTGGGAAGTCAACAACCCCAGGAAACTATGTCATCAATTAAACACCCTTAAGAATTGAAACACATGTAGACAGTAACCTGACCTGAGACCAACATGTATCCAAAGAAGTAAGGAAATCCTTCTTTGTTGCTCGGATTATAAGTAAGTGCATGGCATCTAGGTATAGAGAAATCACTGTACCACTATACTCAGCCCTCATCAGACACATCATGGACTATAATGCCCCCCTCTGTATGTACCTGACCAAATACACACAGCAAATAGAACATCCACAAAGGTTCTTTACAAAAAGAAAACAGGGCATAAACACAATGTCCTTTGTGGATTACCTCAAAGGCCTATCTCTATACTCGGTCTCCTACAGACTACTGAGAGGTGGGCTATGCCTGGCATACAATGTATCCCTAGACCCTACTCTGATGAACCTTTTGCACATTTAAAAAGCAAGGCCTAAATTTTGCTTGCAACATAAATAGGACATGTTGATGAAACAAAGTCCCACTCTAATCCTATTTTAATCATAACTAGGACCATAGGATGGGAAATGTAAAATTCACCCTGGGTCTGGTACCCATGTCTCTGATGGACAGAGACAGTCAGTAAATCATGTAGTAACAAGTAATCACCCCTATATAAACATCTAAAACATATAACTTGTAAGACACATTTGGGTTGCATGGTTATTAAAGGGCCTAGTGGTCATTAGCCTAGTATAGGCCTATGATCCTATGAACCTATACCCCAAAAGAGCAGACTTTAGAGCCCATGAGTTCTAATACATCCAGTGCTACATATATGCCTGATTGTTTAAAAACTATTTAAATTTCCATTTCAGCCTTTTTCAGATTATAATGACTAGGAAAAAAAAAAACACTTTATATAAGGTGTTTCAATGGGCCAGAATCCAAAAGACTTGCTTTAAGTGTATGCCTGCCCAATTCCAAAAGACTAGCACTCAGTGTTTGTGGCTTACTTCAGCATAAGGTAGCACCACAAAATAAGGGCCAGCAGATTCGAAGAAACAAACATTTATTACGATGTACAGACTAGTTTCGGTCTAATGACCTTTCTCAATGTAACAAACACTAATCCAAGAGCCTTAAATAAATACTTGTGACCAAATTCAAACCCACCAATCAAAAAAGTTTTTTGATATTACAATTCAAAAAGTAAAGGTATAAACCCATTATGCGAAAGCTGGATATAAAATAGACATCAAAATTATTTTACAATGTGAACATGCATTATATACACCCAAAAGAATAAAGGTATATATATATATATATATATATATATATATACAACCTTGTGAAGTATAATAAATGCATAACAAAATTAAATATAAAAAATCTAATCACATTGTTCATATACAAATATAATCAACTGATTGTGACTGACCCTGAAGTCAAAACAATGAGTACAAATGTATTGTATAAAAATAATCGATTGTATATTATGGAGCCACCTAAATATAGGTGTACATATATCACTAATATCATGAAATCAATATATAAAATTGATGGTATAAACACAGATAGAAAAAAACGACTGGTCAGTATATAGGTTACAAGAGCTTAGTGATATAAGATGTTGCCTCTCATAAAATATACAAAAATCATTATTTATAAATGGTCATTCAAACCAGGGGGAAACCCCCCTAGGTTAATGATCCAAGATCTCTCTTTTTTATTGAGAATGTCATGCCACTTATTTTTAGAGAATTTAAAATCAACAATCCTATCAACAATCGTGAATGAAAATTTAGCTGTATTGTGAGTCTGAACATGTTTATATAGTGCATTGGTTATTACCTTGTTGCATATATTGCTCAAATGCTCTGAAATTCTAAGTTTAAATGGCCGAGAAGTTTGGCCAATATAGAAAACTGAACATTTGCACTCAGCAAGGTATATTACCCAACAACTGCTATAGTTGGACAATGTGTGGATTTCAAAGACTTTAGAGGTGTTTTTATTAGAGAATTCTTTAGTTTTTAGTACATATCTACAGAAGATACAATGTTCACATGGATAACAACCATAGGCTGTAAATCCCCCAAGGTCTTTTATATTTTTTCATGAGATTGGATGGGTAGAGATTTTTTATAATGATTGAGGTGACTCCCTTTCTATAGCAGAATTTGCATCTATCATCTAAAATGGTAACAAGATGTTCCTCAGCAAAAAGTATGTCCCAATATTTATTAATAACCTGAATCAACAATTTAGTATTTTTACCATATGTTGTGGTTAACCTCATCTTGGAATCACCCCTAGACTTAGATTTGCCATAGGTCATAAGCTGTTCCCTGGGCATACTGTTCACGAGATGTTTGATTCCAGAACTTATGTTCCAAAACAAGTGAAGCATTCTCAGTAACCACAATGAATACAGGTAAAACTAAAGACTTATTAAAATTTCCTCCTTTAAGTTATCCAAATGTTAGAATTTTTTTTAATTGATCTTTAGACTGTTTACTACAGATGAATTGATTTATTACAAAAAAATGTTCTTCTGTGCCTATCACAAGAGGACAACTAGTTGATATAGTGACTGAATTAAAAATTTTACAAGAAAACTTAATTTTAAATCATTCCATTAAAATTCTGAAGGTATGTTGTCTGCTCATTAAAAAAAGTCTACTTCCTTAGTCATATCTCTACATCCCACTTTAGAAACATTTGAAAAGACCTTTGAAGCTAATATTCAAACTCTATCAAAACCACCAAAAAGAAAAAAAAGTCAGTTTAATATTTCAACAGCAAAATGTGTTGCACAATATTACTTCTGATGCAACTGTTTGTATTATGAAAGTTGATAAGGGTAGTTTTTTGAGGTGATGAGTACAGTTGATTACCATGTAAAAAGTTTATTAGTAAATACATGAGAGATTAACAAATCTTACATTTTATACTGCTTTTATTTAAATGAATTACTGCAAAATAGTCGAGGATGCATTTATATTTATATTTTTGAATATATAAAGACCAAACCTTCCAATCATTTATGGCATTTCTAAAATACAAAAAAATGACATAATCCTCTGCTATGACTGATAATACCTGGGTTGGGTTTGAAGATAGAACCAATGCATATGTTTTAGAGTATACAATTAAGAGCTATGTACAGTTACAGAACAGGAGTCTTATATCAAAGATTCTTGCCACTTTATAGAAAAAAAATTGTATCTCCTTATATCTTCCCCTTATATTCTGGTTACTTTAGACATTCAGTCTTTACAAGTATCTGTTCCCTAAGATATTGGTGTGGAGTGGTTGATAACTGAAATGGTTAATAAAAAAATGTCAGTTACGGATTTGTGAGTTATCACTGAATTCATAAATATAGTATTACACATTTTGTTTTTTTTTATTTTTAAATATTGGTTTTACCAACAAAAATGTGAAGTAGCTATGGGTGCCCTTTTATTGTTTATAAGCATATCCATTGCCATAGTGGTTCAGGTGCTACCTTTCTATTTATGCAGGAAATATTCATTGTTCTTCCCACATGTCACACTGTGTTTGTTTGCTTCTTTTAAGAAAAATGCAGGAATCCCACGTTTTAATAATTGTTGGACATTTGAACGTTTCAACACATCATCCTGTTACTTCTTCTAAAAAGCACATGTAGCATTTCTTATGCTTCTTGTGGGGCTTTTGGTGTTGTCCTTGTGCTGTTTGTGTATCTGTCATTTGCACCACCTCCACCTTAATAACAGCCCTTCTAAAATGTGTAAAGATTGCCCATCTTTTATTCATAAAACCTCATATGATGCATAAAATCAAAGGCTTTATAGAAGCTGAAGCCCTTCACGGGAGCAGTCTTAAGACACTGACATCAGAAGTCTGGAAGAACACACGTGTTTATCTGAGTATAAACTGTTGCATTACTGATGATTTTCTCACCGCCCATAATGTACTGCTTTATTTTTGCTTTGGTATATTTTGGGCAACTGACAGTATTAAGCATCTCAACATTTTGTATTTTGTGTACTTCTTAAATGATACTTTTATAATGCCCTGTTTATATTACTTCTTACCCAGCCTATAGAAATCTCCCTGCTCATGTACTTTTATTAATGATGAGTCTCCACTGTTGCTTAGTCCTGTATGGTGGTTAAATACTCTTTATTTAGCTGAAGCTTTGCTATTGTAGACACTCTTTTTTCCCACTGGCCCTAATATAACTTGTATGACATAATTCACTACAATTTTCTTCACTGACTACTTTCTGGTAGACTATTCTTTGATGTTATTTATTCTTCACAGGAAGAACCCTCTAGGTAAACATCTTCATGTAAGTCAGTCAGCAAATTATTACATTTCTGTAAGAAAATGGTAAATGTGTCTCATGAGTGCTACTGTAGAGACAAGCTACTGTATATTAAAATGTGGCTCAGACCAGTCCCCTCTTAGTTGCCTTTCTAAGACTTGTGGTCATACAGTTTTCCTCCAGGTACTCACCTTGACATAACTGCTAATCATCAGCACTTCCCCTTCCTTTCTGTTATCCACATAATCCTACAGCACTCAACATCATGTAAGGTTTTTAGCCAATAACCAAAGTGTAAGACAATATGTAACCACTTTTGTTATTGTGCTAGAAACTGCTTACAGTTATCAGGCTTTGCTCACAACATAGAACTCGCCTTTCATTTGAGATGAGCTGTACAGCATTACATATAAAGACACCATAGTTTAAATGTTATTGTTTTCACTCTGAACCTGATTCTGCAATGTAAAGGAAAAAAAAGTTATGATCTTACCATAACATTCTATGTGAGTTGTCCATCTCACTATTCATTCTTACTGATGAGTTCGGAGCCGATCCTCGGCTCCGACTCGGCCATTTTTACAAGCTTGAGGTCTTCAGCTAGCTCGAGGCTAATTCCATATCCCATGATGCACTAGTGCCCAACTCAGATCTTGTTTGCCTCTAAAAAATATTTACCTATAAATATATATATATATACATATATATATATATATATATATATATATATATATAAGAATCAGAGCAACTGAAAAGGGTCAAGTCAAGGGTGTGTACAAATTGAATAACATCTAGATCCACTAAAACCACAGGCTGGGGGTTTGAGGGAGGGACATAAGAATGAATAGCGAGATGGACAACTCACATGGAACATTATGGTAAGAACATAACTTCTTTATGTGAAATTCTCCTATCTCGCATTCAGTCTTACTGATGGGACAGTGTTCCTAGTAGGGTTGCCATCTTTTCAAATGCCCAAAGTGGGACATTGTTTGTACAAACATCAGATTTAGCAAGCCGAAACATACCCACGGCCAGTACAAAGGACAGAACTTCACTTTTTTGCCTAAATAAAAGCTTATTTTTGTAGCATTTTAGTTGCTTATTATGTTTCTTATGACATTTAGGTGTTTCAGATACAGAATAACTGTTTTATCCAACTTTTACATAAAATATAGGAAATAATTTTGTCCTAAAATCTAAGGACATTTGCCATTTTTACAATTTTTTTGCAGGAGACAACTGCCCAAAGAGGGATTGTCCCTCGCAAAGTGGGAGAGGTGGTAACCCTAGTCCCTAGCACCATTAATCCTGGATGGCTCATGGGAGTATATTCTTCAGCACAGTGGACCCAAAGAAGGCCCTGTCCCTGTAGGCCATATCTACTTTGTAATGAATAAAGGTGTGTGGCATTGCCCAAGTTGCTGCTGCACAAATGGTGTCTATAGGCACTCTAGCATGAAAGGCTGAAAAAGTAGCAATTGCTCTAGTTGATTAAGTCTTTATTTTGCATGGTAGTTCTTTATTTACTGAATTATACTTAAAGGAAATACAGTCTGATAGCCATCTAGACAGAGTGGTTTTTGCTAATGCTGTACCTTTTTTAGCATCTGAAAAAGACACAAAAAGTTGGTCAGATTTTCTGAATTCTTTTGTTCTATGTAAATAGAAATGTAGCTGTCTGTGTATATCAAGTTGGTGTAGCATGTATTCTTCCTTATTGCCATACTTAGGAAAAAAGACTGGCAACTGTATAGTCTGATTTAAGGTGGATATTGAACACACTTTAGGTAAGGAAGATGGATTTGTTTGTAGTGAAACTGTCATTGTGAAACAATAGGTATGGGGGTTTGATGGACAATGCTTGTAGCTCTGATACTCTTCTAGTAATACCAAAAGAAATGCTGTAATTACGGAGACAGCAAGCACGAACTGAATAATAATAATTCCACTTTATTCACCACGCAAAAAAACCCAACATGAACGCTTTGAATACAACCATGCGTTTTCGTCCACACAATTCAGACTTCATCAGATGAACTAATTAATTACCTCAATTACATTTATACACCTTTTAAAACTATAGACCAATAAAATCCCTTAATTATATTTCAAACACTCAAATCATTCTTTCGATGGGCTCATAAATATTCATTATTACCATTACATTCTGCTCTTGTGGATTCATTATAAAATAAATACTTACTTTAAAAATATTATTACAATCATATTAATAAATAAGTTTAATTTCATTAAATACTTTAAAAACATCAAAATTGAATATTGCTTAAAATAGGAGAACAAATCTTATAAAAAAATAATATAAAAAATAAAGTGCTTATGAGTGCAATGCTTATATAGTTGATTTCTTTACTAAACAAAGTGGGGAAACATCACCATCTATTGTCATAACAGAATATTACATTAGTACTTTTTCTTTACATTTTTGTAGCCCTTATTTTTAATAGTGGCAAAATGGAAAGATAGTCATTTAACCCTGGGAATTTTCCTGCTTCCAGGGTTACTTGCCACCATAATTCTTTACACTCTATTGTTTCTTTCCATGGGCCACCCCTAATGTCATTCTTAATCTGCTCCAATACTAAAAAGAAGAATTTGTAACCTTCACATATTCTAGAATGTTTAATTAATGCATTTGTTTCTTTTCCTTTAGATATATCATAGATATGTTTGTATATTCTTCTTTTTAGTGTTCTCTCTGTTTTCCCCACATAAAAAGCATTACATTTTCCACATAAAGCGAGATATACTAACCCCTTAGTGTCACAATTATAGTGTAATTTGCTTCTTATCCACCTATTTCTACTTTCCAAAAATACATCCCCCTTATTAATAATAAACTCACACTGATTACACCTTCCACATTGGAAGGTGCCCAATTTCCTTTCACCCTTCCTATAGGAATTAAAATTATTGTTATTTTTATTTTCTAAAATATTCCTTATACTTCTTGAATTCTTATAAACTACCTTTGGTATTATTTTAGGTACATTCTCCAAATCAGAAATTGAGATAAAATTTTCCCACTCTTTCTGAAAAAACCCTCTTATATTGTAGTTAGTTGCATTAAATTCCAAAACTAGGGCTTGTTGATATTCATCTACATTTTCCATCTCTTTATACTCATTGTCATTATGTATTATATCAATGGTGTTAACAGCCCCTTTAATAGGTTTAAATTTATTTTCTCTTCCCTTTTCTACTTCAATTCTAATAACATTAATAAATTCCTTAGGGTACCCCCTATCTAAAAACATTTTTTCTAGAAAATTACATTCATTAATAAAGTCACTATCCAAGCTTGTCATTCTGCTACCTCTAACATATTGTCCCTTCACTATGTTCCTTTTACAGTGTGCTGGATGTGCACTATTATAGTGAAGGAAAGAATTACAAAAAGTATGTTTTCTATGTATTCTGGTTTCTAATTTATTATTATTTGACTTATAAATTTCCAAGTCCAGATATTGAAGAGTTTCATAGGATGTTTTATAGGTAAATTTTAGAAAATTAGTACTATTATTTATATATTCCATAAATTCCTCAAATTCTTTACTACTTCCCGTCCAAAATATAACTATATCGTCTAAAAATCTGCGATATAGCATCCAACAGGAACCAAACTTTGAATGTAAAACAAATGTTTCCTCCCACTTTGCCAAAATTAAATTTGCAAATGTAGGAGCACAGGCTGCCCCCATGGCTACACCCTGAATTTGTTGAAAGAATTCTCCATTGAAAACTAAAAAATTATTTTGTAGAACCAAGTCCATGAGGCCTGTGCTCACTACCTTTTCCTTGTGGGATAAACTTTTGTCTTGAAAAATAACCTCTTCAAACATTTTCATACCTATCTCATATGGTATACATGAAAAAAGATCAATAATATCGATAGTAACAAATAATAAATTATCAGAATATAGCTCTGGTGTAATCTCTTTTAATAAATCCCAAGAGTCCTTAAGTATCACTTTATTATTGACCCAGATATGTTTGACTTTAGTATCCACATATTTAGCTAAAGGCAAAGTTTTTGAGCCATCAGCAGATACTATGGGTCTAAGTGTGGGGGGGGGGGTGCCTTCAGAATTTTTATGGATTTTGGGTATTCCAAAGATAATAGGGATTTTAGGTTTCTCTACGTTCAAATAGGCATACATTTTTTGATCAATCACTCCTTCATATAACATATCTTGTAATGCTATATCAATTTTATTATATGCCAAATACACTTAATTTTTAGAAACACAGACATACTTGTTTTCAGCCCTTAATATTTGGTTCATTTTTCCCTCATAATGTATTATATCCATAATCACAATCCCCCCACCTTTATCCGGTTTCATAATACGTACTCTGGGATTGGCTGTCAATTCATCCAGAATTATTTTCTCATCATGGAAAATGTAGATGAATATCAACAAGCCCTAGTTTTGGAATTTAATGCAACTAACTACAATATAAGAGGGTTTTTTCAGAAAGAGTGGGAAAAATTTATCTCAATTTCTGATTTGGAGAATGTACCTAAAATAATACCAAAGGTAGTTTATAAGAATTCAAGAAGTATAAGGAATATTTTAGAAAATAAAAATAACAATAATTTTCATTCCTATAGGAAGGGTGAAAGGAAACTGGGCACCTTCCAATGTGGAAGGTGTAATCAGTGTGAGTTTATTATTAATAAGGGGGGTGTATTTTTGGAAAGTAGAAATAGGTGGATAAGAAGCAAAGGACACTATAATTGTGACACTAAGGGGTTAGTATATCTCGCTTTATGTGGAAAATGTAATGCTTTTTATGTGAGGAAAACAGAGAGAACACTAAAAGGAAGAATATACGAACATATCTATGATATATCTAAAGGAAAAGAAACAAATGCATTATTTAAACATTCTAGAATATGTGAAGGTTACAAATTCTTCTTTTTAGTATTGGAGCAGATTAAGAATGACATTAGGGGTGGCCCATGGGAAGAAAGAATAGAGTGTAAAGAATTATGGTGGCAAGTAACCCTGGAAGCAGGAAATTTCCCAGGGTTAAATGACTATCTTTCCATTTTGCCACTCTTAAAAATAAGGGCTACAAAAATGTAAAGAAAAAGTACTAATGTAATATTCTGTTATGACAATAGATGGTGCTGTTTCCCCACTTTGTTTAGTAAAAAAATGAACCAGAAAAGCATTGCACTCATAAGCACTTTATTTTTTATATTATTTTTTATAAGATTTGTTCTCCTATTTTAAGCAATATTCAATTTTGATGTTTTTAAAGTATTTAATGAAATTAAACTTATTTATTAATATGGTTGTAATAATATTTTTAAAGTAAGTATTTATTTTATAATGAATCCACAAGAGCAGAATGTAATGGTAATAATGAATATTTATGAGCCCATCGAAAGAATGATTCGAGTGTTTGAAATATAATTAAGGGATTTTATTGGTCTATATTTTTAAAAGGTGTATAAATGTAATTGAGGTAATTAATTAGTTCATCTGATGAAGTCTGAATTGTGTGGACGAAAACGCATGGTTGTATTCAAAGCGTTCATGTTGTTTTTTTTTGCGTGGTGAATAAAGTGGAATTATTATTATTCAGTTCGTGCTTGCTGTCTCCGTAATTACAACATTTCTTTTGGTATTACTAGTGACTTTTGAGTGCTTCCACTTGTCTGATACTCTTCTAGCTGAAATGATGGCCACTAAGAAGATAGTTTTCTAAGTTAAGTACTTCAGATCACATGATGACGCAGGTTCAAAAGGTGGAAGAATTATTCTTGATAAGACAAAACTGAGATTCCATGGTGGCAGTGGAGATTTTATTGGTGGCCTTAAGAGACAAGTACCCTTAAGAAACGCTTTGCACAATCTATGTGACATAATATTTGTTCCATTCTCACATAGATGAAAATTTGAGATTGCTGCTAATTGCACTCTGATAGTAGCAGCTGCTGCACCTTCTTCGGAAAGTTTTGTTAGGAATTCCGGGATAAAAGAAAGGGAAGCAAAACAGGGATCGATTTCATTCTGTAGGCCCCAAAATGTGAATCTTTTCCATTTACTAAGAAATAATATTCTCGTTGATGTCTTATGAGAAGATATCAAAACGTGTCATGCAGCGGATGAGAGATTTTGTAACCCAGCTATGTTTGGAACTGGAGCAGCCAAGCTGTCAACTTGAGGGTTTTCAGAGATGGGTGAAGAGCTCCTGATTAATGGATCAGAAGATCTGGCACTGAGTCCAGGATCCAAGGTTCCTCCTGAAGATGAGGTTGTAGGAAGGGGAAACAAATTTGATGAGGCCAGTAAGGGGCTATCAGAATTAAGGTCCTTCCCAATAATCTGGATTTCTGAATGACTTTTGGTATTAATGAGAAGGGAGGAAAAGCATATAGGAGACCCGGGGGCCAGTCATGTACCAGTGCATCCCTCGGGTATTTTCCCTGAGGGGGAATCAGGGCAAAGTAGTTGCAGCATTTTGTGTTTGTGGATGTGGCAAAAAGGTCACAGCAAGGCTGGCCCCATTTGCGGAAAATGCTCCCCGCTACTTCTTGTTTGAGGGATCACTCATGTGGCATCAGTATTTGTCTGCTGAGTTTGTCTGCTATTAAGTCAGATTTCCCCGGGTTGTGCTTTGCTATTAGAAAGCGTTGGTAGGATGTCACCCACTGCCATACTCTCAGGGCCTCTCGACATAAGGGGTAAGGTTTGGTTCCTCCTTGTTTGTTCATGTACCATACCACTGACATATTGTCTGTTTGGATTGCAATTGTTTCTACAGGTAGACAGTCTTGGAATGCGTCAGGATTATTTTCTGGGATTTCGGAAGCATATGCATTGAGCACTGGGCAAAAGGAAGCCACTGCAGGACCCTCATATGCATGTGTTGCCAGTGGAATTACCGTAATTGAAGCAGCCATTGTGCTTAGCACCTTCAGAACTTCTCTGGCTTGAACTTTTGTTTTGTGTAGAAGGTTTAACATTTGTTTTTGAAGGACATGAATTCTTTCTTTTGGAAGGTTAACCATCATTTTGTTTGTGTTTAACTCTGCTCCTATAAAAAGATATGTTGAGATGGCATTAAGGCAGATTTTTTGTAGCTGACAGTAATTCCTAACTGTGTAATTAGTTGTAAGGTTGTGTCCCATGCTTGAATGAGTAGTTGCTTGGTGGTGACAGTTAGGAGCCAGTCATCTAAGTATGGAAACACCCAGAATCCTAGTCGCCTCAGATGAGCCGTGACTACTACCATGCATTTGGTGAACACTCTTGTAGGGAGGCCAAAGGGCAGAGCCCGAAATTGAAAATAACTGGCTCCCAGACAAATGTGCAGATGACTCCTGGATGGCCTGTCCATTTTTATATGGTAGTACGCATCCTGGAGGTCTATAGAGCACATCCAATTGTCTTTCCCTAGAAAGGGAAGTATTGACTGCAACATGACCATCCAGAACTTTGTCTTCTTTAATGACTTGTTCAATCTGCTGAGATCCAGTACAGGTCTCCAGTCCCCTGTTTTTTTTGGAACTAAAAAGAACCTTGAGTAAGTTCCGGATCCTATTTGGTCTGTGGGGACTGACTTGATGCCTCTTTTTTTAGCAACTTTTGAATTTCTATGGTTGCTTGAGCCCTGTGATTGGGTGGAACATCCAGGATTCTTTTGTTTGGGGGAGGTGGTGTTGAAAAGGGTATTGAGTAACCACTGGATATGATTCTTTGCACCTAAATGTCTTTTGTAATTTTTATCCAGGCGACTGGGTGCAAAGAAAAGGGTCTATATTACATCAACAAACATTTAAATGTTCGAATCTCTAAAGGTCGACCTTTAGAGATCGAGCATTTAAATGTTCAAAAATGTAATAAAAACAAAATAAAGAAAATAAAAATTAAGAAAAGGGTTTTAGCAAGGGGGCAAGCCCCCACACCCCCTGCTACTTAAATATACCAACTCCGAGATCGCACATCAGTGCACTACAGTGCGGAAACGGGAAATTTCCCCTTCACTATACTGTAGCGCAATCTTGGAGTTGGTATATTTAAGCTGGTTTATGTATTTATTACTTAGTTTTTTATTTTTTTTTATTTTTAAAGATTTTCGAACAAGTAAATGTTCGATCTATAATGGTTGACCTTTACAGATTTGAACATTTACGTGTTCGTTGATCTAATATAGACACCAAAGTAAAGCATCCCTCAACTGCCTCCAGAGTGGGATAGGCGGGCCTCCTCTCAGGAGTGCTGAAAGGGCTTACCAGAAAATGATTCACGGTCGTCCTGGTTCTGCGGACCCCCTCTACCACGTGGACGGCATCTTCCATTATTTCTTCCTCCTCTGCCCCTGAAGGAGGGTTCACCAAGTGTGTCAGGAAAAACTCTCTGGAATTTCTGGAAACACATCTTTTCCCCCTTTTGACCCTTGGAATAGGGTCTGGAAGGGGTGGAAAAACGTACTCCCACAGCAGAGAGAGTCTTTCCCTTCCCTCCTATTCACACCTAGTTAAAGTCTCTTTTACTTTGGGCCTGAAAAGGGATGAGCCATCAAAGGGAGCATTTATGAAGGATGACTTGAAGAGTTCTACGAAGTTACAAAGACACATCCAGGAGTGTCTCCTAAGAGCGATTCCTGAACATGCTGACCTACTCACTCCATCAGCTGCATAAGAGATTAGCCTTATGGAAGAGTTTACCAGGGAGTTTAGGGTGGAGGGTTGGGATGATACTTTTTCTAATATCCCCTCAGCTGCTGAACCCTGGAGAGAATCTCCTAGCTCTTTTATGAGGTCTCTCTGCAATCTAGTAAAGTGAGTTAAATAGTTCAGGGACCTGAGAGTAAAGGCAGCTGATGAAAATATGCACTTTCCATATCTGTCCATCATGCACAAATCTTTATTCAGAGGATGAGAAGATGTTGACGTTTCCAATAACTCCTTTTTAGTGGCTGCCTCCACCACCATGGCATCTACCAGAACACCTTTTGTCAAAAAAGTTTTGTCTTCTGGGCAGGTGATAAATTCCACTGTGTCTGGAGACTCCCACGGCTTTTGACAAACTAATTCCATGAGTTTGTCGAAAGGCATGGGGCACCCAAGTGGTGGAGGGTCAAGACCCAAAAGATTTCAGGTACACTGACTCCTCAGCAGTAGGGTTGATGGGCTTCCAGCTGCCTCTCTGTTTTAGGATCTCTAGGATGTCTGCAAAGGAGATGTGAAGATTGGGTGAAGATAGATGAAGGCTGCCTGCCTAGCCAGATAGAATTTTGGAGATAATTATGTCATCTGTACATATTAATGTAAACCACAGGCTTGTTGTCTTAAATGGTAAAAATAGTGTTACACGTGAAACTGAAAAAAATGTAACAACAGTGCACTCTGCTGACCAAGTAAAGCATGTTGTGACCCTTTGATGTAAACACGGCTCTGGCCGGTCTAGATGAAGAAATCCTGCCTATTGTTTTAAGGCCAGAGTTAATGGATAGAATTTGCATGAATAAATGTCCTTTATTGCTCTGGTTTCTGCCCAGAGGTGAGCAATGTAAATGTAGTTTCTCTTAGCCTGGGAACCCAGGGAAGTGTGAAGAATGATGTAATGTGAACCAGGAATGTGATTTTAAAAACAGAGAGAATCAGAGAGCATTAAGCTTTTTTGTCTTGACGATCCAACTCACCAGCACTGTCTTGCTCTATATGTAAGTTTATCTTAGACTTGTGTTTTTCTCTTAGAAATAGCTATAAACTAGAAAGATTAGACTAAGTGTTTTTCTGTGATGTCAGAACTGTACTACTGAATTATTTTAAGTATTTCAACTCTTGACTAGCACTTTGTAGTAAAAAGTATTGTCTTTTGTTTTGACTATTTGTTATTAAATATTTTAAAACTTTTCAACTGGGGCTGTTTTTGTAGAGATAATTTAAGCTCTTTAGAGTACTTGCATATTTTTGGTAAAATTGTACAAAGCCACTTCAATAGCTTTAGCCCTGGGCTATACTACCAATTGGATAATAATATTGCACAGTAATAATTGGATACCCTTTTAAGGGCCTTTGAGCAGCTGATAAATATTAGTGGGTGGTGGCAACTGGTACTACCGTATAGTCTGGGAAAAAGGGGCACAGCTGGAGTACCTGTGCCAGCCTTCCACAGGAGTGTCTGTGTGGTTGTATAAACTCTTCTCAAAGTGTGTCTGTGTGTGTGTGTGTGTGTGTGTGTGTGTGTGTGTGTGTGTGTGTGTGTGTGTGTGTGTGTGTGAACTACTTGGACAGGGATACGAAGCACTGGTTGGAGAGAGAGGGTGCTGGAGGTTTTAGCCTGCCCACTAGGCTGAGATTTGGACCCTATAACTGTGCCAGTGGGGCACCTGGAGAGCAAGGGAGCGACCAGCCCTGGACTAACTGTGATCTTTGTGTGCTCTTAAGGGAAATTGCACTTTACTGTGTGTATTTGTTATCCTTTCCTCCTATATGAGACACCCTCCCTGATGTTAGTGGTGAGGATTGAGGCTCCTTGATGCTTGTTGTCTTAAATGGTAAAATAGTGTTACATGTGGAACTGAAAAAAAATGTAACTATTTTTACCATTTAAGACAACAAGCCTGTGGTTTACATTAATATGTACAGAGGACAGAATTACCTCCAAAATTCTCTCTGGCTAGGCTGGCAGCCTTCACCTATCTTCACCCAATCTTCATGGGAGACATCCTCAGAGGGCGACCGTGGGGACCCTTCTGATTCATTGATGTTCATGTCGGATGTGATTGACTCCAGTGGGGAGTCCAAATTCTTCCTCTTGCAAGTTTTCTTTCGAGGGGGCTCTTTGGAAGGGTATGCCAGAGAGGCCTCAGAAGATAAGTGTCCACCCACTGGGGTTTCCTGACGTTCTGGGTCTCTATGCCTCTGTGGAGTTGTTTTTGCTGAGATGGACACTGGTGCTCTAAGGGATGGAATGGGTGTAACAGATGGTGAGACTGTCTCTGAGGACAGAGCTCTCCTCATAGCCTCTAAAGCCCCCCCTCTCCCATGAGCCAAAGAAACCTCTGGTTCCGAGGAACCAAGAGGCACCCCCAGTGCCACAGGAGTAGGCTCCGAAGCAGAGGTAGGAGCTGACCTCACGAGAGCCGAGAGGAAGAGTCAGATCTGACAAAATATTGGCTCCAGTCAACACCCCCAGAACCGACCAGTGAGTGTTGGCTCCTAGACCCCTCAGAAGGCACCAAGGTAGTCAGAGCAGTCGGAGCCAAAGATCCTGGAGTAGGTCTTGGCTCCAACAAACCCATCACCATCGGCTCTCCACATCCCAGCTCTGAGACCACTGGTTGGGTCGGAGGAGGAATTGAGGTAGAAGGGGAAGCTCCAGTTGGTTCAGAGGCCCTGAAGGTCAGTTGCGATAATAATTTGGCTAATGTCAGTGTCCTCAGCTGTCTCTGCACAACACGATCCACATCGAATTCAGAAAGGCTTCTTGAGGATCTAGACGATGGGGCTGGAGATGCTGATATTTGAAGAAGTGGTGATCTCAAAGTTGGAGATACCAGCTTCAATGCCCCTGCTCCTTACTTGTATAGCCATAGACTCTGAAGGCAATGGAGCTGAGGTTGAAGATTTCTCTGATTGTACTTGTTTTGTAACTGTCGGAGACATTTTTGGTACTTTTTTAGATGGCTCATGCTCTTCTGAGGTAGAAGATCTTTTTGAGGATTTTTCATATGTAGGTGATTTGCTTTTTTGCTGTGTACCTTGACCCTGTTCAAGAGCTTTGGTGAATGAGGACTTTAAGAGCCCTTTCAAAATTAACTTGTTTTTCCTTTCCTGCAGGACTCTTGAGCTAAATGAATGACATATAGCACAAGAGTCCTGCAAATGAATCGCACCCAAGCAGTACACACATTCTATGTGACCATCTGTCAATGACATCTTTTACCCACACTTAGGGCATTTTTTGAAACCCGAAGGTTTTAATTCCTTTACCTGTTTGGACACCTGAAAAAAGGTTTAAAGAATTATATTTAAAGCTACAAGAAAAAGATTGCCTTGAACCTCTAACTTAGAAGAGGCTAGTATTAGGCATTTTCACCACAAGTACAGAAGGGAAAAAATATAGATGTATACACACACACACACACACACACACACACACACACACACACACACACACACACACACACACGCACACACACACACACACGAACACACGCACACACGCAGACACACATACACACACACATACACACCCACACACACAAACACACACACACGCACGCATACACACACACACGCACACACACACACACACACACACACACACACACACACACACACACACACACTATAATTCCTTCAGATGAAAAAGGGAGAAGAGTCCTCCAATTAAAACGGACTACAGTAGAGATTAGTTAAGCACACTGGAAAAGTCTAAGGTTAAATGCTAAATATTTATATGTATATATAGAAAACTATAACTAAAGAAATACCACACTCTGAAGCTAAGCACTGCACACTACAACTATCTACAGTTTTAACTATATCTCCGGAGGCAAAAAACACACACTATGCTATACGAAAATATCACTTTTCTGAAACACAGAACAATGGGATAGAGTAACGATAAGGCCCAACAAACTGATGGCCTAAAAGTATAAACAAAACTCTTGTTTTTAAAACAAGTAAACAGCAAACAGCATACTTGTATATAAAAGGGTAAATACTCCACCTATTTTCTTAAGGAAAACTATGAATTTAACTGTTAAGAAGGAAAATTGTTACTTAGCCTGAGCTAGCATAGAAAATGCTTGATCTGTTTCTGCGGCAAACGAGATCTGAGTTGGGCACCACTGCATCATGGTCTAGGGAGTTAGCCTTGAGCTAGCTGAAGACCTTGAGCTTGTAAAAATGGCTGAGTCGGAGAAGAGGATCGGTTTCGAACCCATCAGTAACAATGAATACAAGATAGGACAACTTCACATCATCAATTTGGCTGTGCTTGAAATTTTTTTCTTTCTTTCCTGAATTTAACATACCATCTGATATCTCATGTGACCCCCTTAAGCAAATGGTCTCTATGGCACATTAACCCCAAGAGTGTGAGTACAGCAGAAATGAAACATTGGAAACTGTAAATTACCAAAATGGGATGTAGAAAGGAGGGTCAAGCTAGCAGTTTGTTAATTTAAATAAAACTATCCTAATTGAAACCAGGAAAAAGACAAACACATCAGATTGTTATTCTAATGCTTTCTGTACAGAGAATACTGTATACACATTTCTTGTGTTGTAGGTAACAGGATAAACTCAGCGTTTCCCCCACTGCATTGTATGAGTATGCCCTCAGTCATGAAGTTAGTATCATTAATTTACAGAGCCAAAATGTTCTCACTGACGCAGCTAAAGCTACACTTGCCACTTACCTCCTCCCCACTCTTCTTTATGGTGCTCCCGTCCTTACTAACCTCCAGGCTTCAGAAAAATTAAAACTTGAACAATGCTATAACAAAGTTGCTAAATTTGCAGCACATACCTCCTTCAAATCCCACCACTGTATAGCACTGAAAAGTCTACATTGGTTAGAACTGCCATATCAACTAACACACACACCTTCTTACCACCTATAAAATTATCCAGAATCCATCTGCCTGTCCAGCACTAAAAACATCCTACACAACTATGCTGACAGTACGTCATTGTGATGTGACCAAAAAATCCTGTCTGTCCACAAGCCTAGCAAATCTGCTGGGCAACATCTGTACTTGTACAAGATTGCCAAGGCCTGGAACTCCTTAACTGTATCAGTAAGGTGTATACTCTCCATCCCATCTTTCAAAACCACCCAGAAAGACTTCCTAGCTAAAACCTGGCTCTGTTCTTGCTCAAATCCAGGATAAACTATATCCTTAAATGTGAACAAGTTTCTTTTTATTCCTTATAATTCCTTACTCTCCCTTCTTCACTTGCTTCCTTACTGTTTTCTTTCTAAATATACCATAAGCCTGTTTTTCCCTCACCTCATATTGCAATTCCTATTTGTATTAGACTAACTTACCTTTACTTTCTCGACAAACTGTCTGAAGTTTCTCTAGATATTAAAATGATTGTCATACACCTTGAATCGATTTTTATGTCTAATTTGTTATAATTATTTAAACTGCAAATGTTTTTGTTTAATTTTTGAAGATTGCAAAATAATTTTTCTTAAAGTGTTTTGTGATAATTAGGAGCTTTTCTTCCCAGGCTTCTGCTGAAAATGGGCTTCAACCCAGTAGGACTTTCCCGGTAATCAAATGTCAATAAATAAATAAATAAATAAAAACGAAAGAAAGAAATGATTTTATCATTTGCTACAAAGTTGGGATTACCCATAATTAGCTAAAAATACGCAAGTGCTTCACTAAGTCACAAAATATTTATTACTAACTGAAGAGAGCTGATCAAATTAATCAACATTTTATTGGATGCAAGTCATATATTTTTAATACTTGGAGTAGAGGAAAACAGAAGCTTAATGTTTAGATAACTGGCTTGAGCATGCAGAAGCTGAATCTGCTGGGAGAGGGGGCACGAGTTCATGCTTTAAGTATAATATGACGTTTTATTGAACATGTGACCAAATGGTATAGATTCAGGTATAGATGGCTTGGTCCAAACTAAGGCCAAGGAAAAAAAAAACTTTACTGACACTCAGTATAGGCTTTTCTTACACGAGAGCAATATATTTCATTGCTAGCTTATGTAATGTAATTTTCCATTAACTACGCCACTCATTGTATAAAATAATCCAGGGAAGTTATTCACCTTAATAAAAGGCTGCCTGGAGAAGAAACTTAATTTATGTCATCTATTAAAATAATCTTGAATTTTGTTCAACACTGCTGTGAAATTATCTTCAATAAAGGAATCTAGAAAAGAAAACTAATCTATAACCTAGGTATTTAAATCCTTTCAGATGACATTCTGCAGCATGTCTGGTCTTTTAATCGATGGACCAGAGATAGACATAATAGATGATATAAAGGTTTTTAATTAGTCCCTAAGACAAAGTCATTCAGCCGGCAAGGAAAGAATTGACTATAACGGGTTAGAGAACTCTACTGACTTCATCAGCAAAGGCAGTAAGAAGCAAATAAAGCTAGCAAGTAGAAGTTCTCTCAAGATAATTATCCCTTATGAGTTTGTCAGATTAAAGTCTCAAAAGAAACAACAAATAGATATGGACATAGTAGGCACCAATGATGGGGCTCAGCTTTAAAGTAAATTAGTTTTAAAAGCAGCCTGTTTTCTGACAATTTGGTTAAAAGTTTGGTGTAAATCTGCTGATTGGCCATTACAAAGAAAGGAACAGATGGTATTTTGAAAAAAAATTAAAACAAGAGTGTAATGAGCATGAATTAAGAAAGACAACAACAGATGCATCAAGAAAGATAACAGTGGGGCGTGGCTAAGATGTCAGAGTAAGTGCAGCAGTTTTTTGTTGCTCTGTCTATGTTTTATTTCTGACAGGATTTATTTGGAATTTTTCGAAATACATTAGGAAAAACTACTTACAAATATTCTTTTCATTGTTGTGGATTACCTGAGGAAGAAAAAGTAACATTTTTCAGTGAATTTTCTCACAAAATTCCTGTCAGAATATTAGCAGCTGTATACAGATACTTGAAATATGAGCCATTCAAAGTCTTCAGCTCAAGACAGTTCTATGAAAAAAGAACTGCAGACCATAATTACAAATATACAGGACCTTTCTACTAAAATGGACAATCTAGAAAACATTACGGAAAATATGAAAAAAGAGAGTAAAAAGCAAATTCAAGATTTAAAGAAAATTATTTCAAAGCACTCGGATCAAATAACCAACATAGAAGAATCTCTAAATGACATAGATGGAAGGCAGATAGAGAATGACAGTCAAATAAATTTCTTATTGAAGCAAAACAACTTATTAACTGAGAAAGTGGAAAATTTGGAGTCAAGGTCAAGGAGGAACAATATTAGAATTTATGGAGTTCCTGAAAAGACAGAGGGGAAATAATATGATTCTTTTCCTGAATAATTGGTTGCCTAAAGTGCTAAACATCCCAGAGTCACTTTCTTACAGAACTGAAAGGGCTCATAGGTCTTTATCAA
Organism: Protopterus annectens; assembly: GCF_019279795.1. Classification (NCBI taxonomy): domain Eukaryota; kingdom Metazoa; phylum Chordata; order Ceratodontiformes; family Protopteridae; genus Protopterus; species Protopterus annectens. Next base: position 197,165,044 of record NC_056740.1, read on the forward strand.
ATCCTTTTATATCAAAAAATTCAACTTCAGCAAGATCCATCATAGTTAAGTTTTTGTCAACACAGGATAAAGATCTGGTGTTAAAAACTGCCTGGATGAAGAGCCCCTTTCAAGAAAATGGAAGAGTTATTAGATTTGATAATGATTATACATCTGTGGCAATAGCAAAAAGGAAAGCTTGTATTCCCCACATTAAAGACCTTAAGAAAGCTGAAATAAAAGCTCAAATACTCTTCCCTGCTAGATTAAAAGTCACACTTCCAGATGGTCAAAAAATCTTTAATAATATTGAAGAAGCAATAGAATTTGTCAAAAAACATAATTTACTAGACAAAATTGAAGATATGGAACTTTCTACTCCAAGCCTAAAGAGACAAGCTACTAATGGCAAAATAACAGCAAATGATAAGTCCACAAAAAAATTAAAGGGAAGTAAAACATAAGCTTTTAATTTCTTGAGGTTATTCTCCCTTGGAATAGGATAAATAGTGCAAATATGAGGTAAGATTTTAAAATAAATATTTACAACTATATATAACTAACCCTTCTTCCTCTTTTATAGTAATTACTCATTATTATATAGATAATTACTTTCTGTCGTTTCTCCTTCCTCTGTTATGAAGTTTTTTATCCCCTATATAGATTATAATATAAATAAAAACAAAAGGCGTATAAGCACATAAGATCTTGTCATAATCTTAGAAGATCGTGATTTAATGTTATATTTTAAATTAGTGGTGTACTGAGTGCTGTCAGAATAATATTAAATTGTTGTTTTAAAAATAGTTTGTGTCTTTGTTCTGTAACCTTAATACATTAAATAGAGTGGCAGTAGCTTTTAATGCTGAACGGGGGTTGTGGGCACTTATACAGTCTGTCAGGAAGCTTTGTAGGCTTTAGATTGATTAAATTTTCATTGTAGGTATTAAAAATAATTATTTTATTTATTTATTTTACATTTGTTGACCGGGATAGTCCGACTGGATGCATGTCCATTTTTAGCAGAGGCCCGGGGAGAAAAGCTCCAAGGGTAAGCAGATACAGCATTACATAATACCAGCATTACATATTACAAACAGGCTATTTACAGAGATTACATAAGTAAGCAAGTTAAACAAAGTTCCACAGGTTACAGTTAATCCTGAGCACAAGTCAGGGTTAAATTAAATTACACAGTAAACTGGTTAACAGATTTTTACACATTCTAGAGAGAGTTAGCCAGGCTTGATACATTGACATATCCAGTTAAGTGACAAATGTTGTGTGACTCTAGTTTTAACTTGACCTAAGGTGGAAAGTAAGGTAATATCAGCTGGAAGAGAGTTCCAGGATCTACTTACAGAGTTTGCAAAGAGAGAATCACCGGCTGTGTTATTAATTTTGCTAGTCTGAATTAGTAGTTTGTTAAGAGGATCGAAGCAGTCTAGGATTGTTATAGGCGGTGATAATATTTTTAAGTGCAGGAGTATTGTCCGGATTATAGAGGATTTTATAGGCCGTAATCAGTTGGTTATACTGGATTAGGCTGGGTAGTTCAAGCCACCCAAGCTGATTTAGATTGATGCAATGATGTGTCCTAAAAGGCAGCCCAGTGGCAAACCTGGCAATGTGGTTGTAGCAAATTGAGAGTTTGTTAAGGACAGTCTTGTTTAAATTCGAGAGTAGAGAGGATGCATACAGAAGGGTTGACAGAAGGTGAGAGCAAGCTATGGCAATTTTAGCTGGAGGGGTTAGGAAGGCTTTTATTCTGTAAAGTGACCCTAGTTTTTTATTGATGGTTTTGATAGTTTGGTTAACATGTAGGTCAAATTTTAGATTATTGTCTATGATGACACCTAATAGTTTTGTAGATGGGTCAGGGGAGATTATTGTGCCATCATTTGATTTTATGGTAAAGGTGAAAGTGGTAGACCTAAGTGTTGGTGAAAATAACAGCATTTTAGTTTTTTTGGGATTTAGGATCAGACGATGTTCAGAAAGCCAGTTTTCTATTGTATTAAAGGTGGTCTGGGTAGCTGACCATAACTCTACTGGAGATGTGGCTGAGCAAATCAGAGTAGAGTCATCAGCATATTGGATACAGCTGACTTTTGGGATGACAGTATAAAGGTCGTTAATGAAGATGGAGAACAGCAAGGGCCCTAGTATAGAGCCTTGTGGTACTCCAAGGGTGTTAGGTAGAAGGTCAGAGAGTTTGTTCTGCCAGAGGCAGCCTGCTTTCGCCCATTCAGGTAGGATTGAAACCATTGGAGGGCTCCAGTATCTAGACAGAATGTTTGCAGGGTGTGGATTAAAAGTTGGTGATCAACCATATCAAATGCCTTGGAAAGATCCAAAAAGAGGGCTGAGGATATATAATTATTGTTGCGATTATGGTTTATGGTGTTAGTAAAGGCTAGGAGGGCTGAAGTAGTGCTATGATGAGGACGGAAGCCATGCTGAGTGTCTGCCATAAGGCGATTTTGGATTAGGTGGTGCATGAGTTGTCTATGAATACATTTTTCCATAATCTTTGCAAGTGGAGAGAGCATAGCTATTGGCCTATAAGTGGAGAATTCAGTACAGCTGCATCCTTTGTGAAGTGGGATTACATAGGATATTTTCCAGATGGTGGGAATTTTAGCTTCTACTATGGTTCGATTGATTAGTATTGAGACGGGGTAAGCAATAGCATCAGCTGATTTGTGTAGGTACTCGGCAGGGAGTTGATCAGCAGAAAGTGTAGTGGGTTTTAATTTTTTGATCAAGGTACGGATAAGTGAAGTGGAGACTGATTGGAAGATGAACGCGAGTAGGTTTCTAGGGGTGCTACTTTCAGGACCAAGGGAGCTAGGAGGTAGTTGGCTAGCTAGGGCTTGAATTGTCTCAGTAAAGAATTGGTTAAAACTATCAGAAACATCTTCAGGGGTTTTATCAATAGTAGCAGCAGGGATTGGGGTTGAAGTTTGTCCAGGATGTAGTAGATTATTTAAACCTGCCCAAAATTTCCGAGGGTTATTTTGATTTACTGTCTGTAAATTACAGTAGTATTGTTTTTTGTCTTGTAAAATTGATTTTTTGGTTTTGTTCCTGGATTGCCTGTATTTAATGTGATCTTGAGGGTCTTTAGCAGAATTCCATAAAGCCCATGCTTTGTTTCTAAGGGTAATTTTGAGTTTAGACAATACAAAAAGCCATGGTGCAGTTTTTGCCTTTGTTCTCTTTGAACGAACAGGTGCATGCAAATCAAGGATCTCAAGGAATTTGTTGTTAAAGTATGCTACTGCTTCCTCTAAGGGGAGGTGTTTTAGAATAGACCAATTACATGAGTTTAGTTCTTGTTGGAATTTGGCAGGGTCAAAGTTTTTATTGTTTCTAACCTTTCTGAGTAAGGGTTGTTGGGAATTAATGGTTTTGTGCTTAATTACATATGTGAGAAGGTGATCGCTTAGGCCATTAAGGAAGGTACCAGAGGTGTACAGTTGGGGGTGACTGTTTATGAGTACCCAGTCAAGTATACTTTCTTTTTGGTTGGATTTACCTATCCTGGTAGGGGTGGATATGATTTGTGTAAATGCATGCAGGTTAATATGGATGGTTGGGGATTCTGAGGAACAGGTGCCCCAGTCTATGTTAAAGTCTCCAAGTAGTAGGGTTTCTTGGGGGTAGTGACATGATAGCCAGTGCAGGATATCTTCAAATGTAGATATATTGTTACCTGGGGGAATGTACATACAGATGATATTAATGCATTTACTTTTATTAAGTTGCAATTTGGTGGCAAGAATCTCTGAGTTATTAATCTGAGGAGGTTGTATTACATCTGTGGTAACATTCAACTCAGATTTATAGAGTACAGCTGCCCCACCCCCTTCCTCGAAGCACGATCCAGCCTGTGTATATTGTACCCAGGTGGTAACACTTCATTGTCTTTAGTGCTAGGTTTTAACCAGGTTTCAGATAAACAGAGAATCTCAGGGGAGTGGACATCCAGAAGTGCATGCAATTCATGTACCTTGTTATTAATGCTTCTAATATTGAGATGACAGACTAGGAGAGCATTAGTTGGCCTATTAATTGTAGGTTTGTAGCTTAGATTGCAAATAGAGGGGGTATGTGTATCTGAAGTGAGTGGGGCAGGGTTGGGGTGAATATCACCACCAAGTATTAGGTTGAGTTTATACTTGGTGATGAACTTCAGGAATTTGTTTATTAGTTTGTGGTAGTGTTTGGATCTAGAGCTAATGTGCCTGGGGTTGAGATGTTGATAGACTGAACAAGATGTTGGATAGGATCTGGTACTGTAAGTATGGTTGAAGGTGGAAGGATTTACAACTGGGGTGATAGTATGGCCTTTTGGGACCTGAAATCCCGTGAGAAACTGGTTTTCATACAAGGTAAGGAGCTATGGTGTGAACAAGAGGGGTAGTAATGAAGAGTATATCATTATCTGTGATTCAGCTAGTGAGTTAAGGAACTGTTTCACCTGGTGATGCAACACCAGAAGATAGAGTGGTGAGGTAAAGGTACTGGAAGGGGGATGGGAGAATGCCAGATGAAAGCTAATAGGTGCTATTAAAATGTAGGTAGTAGAATGGGGGTGGGTGGAATTATCCCAGATGAAAGCAGATAAGATCTAGAAAGTGGGGCAGTGGCTATAGTACTATAAATTTAGAGGTACTGGAGGCAGGAGGGAATTGGGGGCAGGGAGGGGAGCGAAGAGAGCCTGAGCATAGCGAGGGTGAACACAGCGGGGATATTGCAGTTTACAAGGTTTCCTAAAGCTATAAGCTAAGTATTACAGCTCTTAATGTAAGAGTCAATTTACTTCAGTTACAGGGGAAGGAGGCAACCACTCAAGCAGAAACAAAGAGCCTTATGGCTGACCAATATGGTGACCTGCTTAATTACTAAGCACTAAGCATACAAATTATGATGGATGTTCTGGGGAGAGAGAGTGCTTCAAAAAAAGTGCAGTCTGTGGTTTTAAAAAAAAATTAATAGCTGCATAGTGCTACCCTGTTTAACTTGTTTTTTCTAGTTTAAATGCTTTTTTTGTAACCCACGTGCGCACGAAAGCTAGGAAAGCCAAAAATAACTGAAAAATGTCATACCTGCCTCGTGTATGCAGTTCATTTTTGAATGCAAAGCCTCAAGATAACCGAATCATGAGCTATTCATTGATCTGTGGTTTTGAGACTGGTGCTCTTTGTAAAAACTTCTAGTGATGGCGTAATTGTACTCTGAGCCCCGGTCGCACATAAGAAACAACTGCGACAGGCGATAAAGATGCAGCAAGGAAGCTTTTGATGCTGAGACATTCAAAATACTCTTCAAAGTAGTTTCTTGACTGTAAGTTTATAATTTCCTAACAAAATGAATGTTTACTAGTCCCTCTTGATGCCGGAGACTAGATTTAATAACATAAATGTTGGAAACTGTTGTAGTTGCAGTTAAATTCAGTATTCAAGGCATAATTATCACTCATGCTTCCTAGCTTTGTTTTCTAAACTTATTGACAGTGTGAGATACATGTTTAGCTCTAAGGTGAATTCTGGTTAATTGTATGTAGAAATAAAATAACTTGTGAATGAAGAGTAAATTACACATGAAGAGAAATTTAGCATTTCTCTTTACATCGCACAGACGCTTTAGCTACAATGCAGCTTCACCAGATATTTAATGCAAGATAAACTCAGCTGGCTGAAGGGAAAGTTGAAAAACATTAAAATAGAGCATCCCTTTATAAGTTACAGATAGATGTAAAAAAAAAGAAAAAAAAAAAAAAAAAAAAAAAAAGGGGAAGGTGTAATATTGTCGCATGTTAATAAGCCAAGGTAAATATAGTTACCTGATATATGAACATCTAAATGTTTTAAATAAAAAAGAAACTGTAAAGAGAACATTATTGGTATTTCTTCATAAGTCACTTTTGGAGAATCATATTTGAGAGTTCCTTCATATATGTGTTATATATCTCACCCCAAAAAATCCTATTTTAATCATATCTTTTTCATGTGAGTGCTGATACATTAGGAATGTTATTTGGATAATAGAAATTTGCTTATTATTTTCAAGGGTACTTTGTATTTAGGCATTCCTAAAATATAGAAGGATGCGGTAAAGTAAGTTGATTGCATAGCCCACATAGTACTAATAATGGATTTTAAGCAAGTACTTAATACAACAGAAAGTGTTGAATAAACAAAAGAAAAAACTGTTTTGGGAATAACACATATCCAGTTACTTCAAAACAGCAAACACTTGTACTATCTGATCATTATATTGAAGATGTTATCTTATAATTAATAACTAGTATAAGAAATGTTGATTTATTCTCTTGCTAATAGCAGTGATATTGACAACAATGAGGACTTGAATGAATACATTTTTGAAATATCAATATTAGAGAGTTGTATAAATGGCTTATTATTGGAACAAAAGGGGATAAATGAAACGGAGAAGGGTGTTTGAATAAAGTACGTCTACCACATTTAAATAAGCTTAAAACACTCAATAGTTTAATATTACAGATTTCAAAATATTGGTCATACTTTGCTTAGACCATACATATACAGCCCATAAACAAATGTATAGAAGGAATAGTCGAGAGGAGAATGGGCGATAGAAGGAAAATGGAGAGGGTTTCAATGCCTTAAATATATAAATATATATTTAATATGCAGTATCATTTCAAATCATATAATTAAACTGGATGTACACTCTTTATTCATAGTTTAATCTGTATTAGGAAAATAATATCTTTTTTCATCTTAACGAAAGACTCTGATTTCTTATATTGCTTTTGAAGTCAAGCTTACATATGCTGGTTTATGAGAGCATAATCCTGTTAATCTAACATAGAGATGTTTGTCAAACATGAATATTTTTTGCATGACTATTTTATTTGTAATTTGTAAAATACTTAATATTCTATCATATGTTTTGAAATGTTTTGCGCTTCAATAACTAAACATGTTACATAATATTGAATAAGTTTAACTGTATACCTAATTATTAGAGGGCTGAAACAACAATATAAAGGTTGATTGGTTGTAAGACTGTTAGTGGTGGTGGCTAAGATGATACTTTCATCAAGCCAGGAAATTAGGTTTCTATGTTTAGTTTTGTATATAGTTATATCCGTTATGATTTTCTTATTCATTTCTATTTACCTGCTCATAACTAAATTCAATAGATATATATGTACCATTCTAAATGTTCTCTTATAAATGTATGTCTTTAAATGTCAATGGTCTTAATAACCCTATCAAAAGAGGGAGTATAGCTAGATATTTGAAACTGAATAAAGTAGATATAGGTTTTTTACAGGAAACGCATATTGTTGGCAGGGATATAGATAAATTATCTTTTAATGTTTATATGGTCCTTGTAGAATCCCACTACCAAACCAACAGAAGCGGCACGATGATACTATGGAGAAAAACATTACCAATGCCTAAAGTCATCGATACTTACTCATTACCAATGCCTAAAGTCATCGATACTTACTCATTACCAATGCCTAAAGTCATTGATACTTACTCAGACAAGAACGGCATGTTATGCTTGGCAGTTCTGGAGATAAAAGAAATGTAACTCTTGTAAATTCTTACTGGATACCTGGTTTTGGAGCAGTTACAGCAGAAAATCATCTAGAGTTAATAATTTCCAAATCCAAAGGAGAAATAATACATGCAGGAGATTTCAATTGCCTTCTTACTGAAAAAGATACTACTAAAGATGATAAATTTAGAATATCCCCTGCAGCTAAAAAGTTAAAGAATTTTATTAATGTATTATGTTTTAGGGATATATATGATTTAAAAGAAACACACTTGTTAGAATACACCCATTATTCATATAGGTATGGTACACAAACAACAATTGATAAAGTACTAGTTACTAACAATATATTTTCTAAGGTACAAGAAGTGTTAATTAGTTCTTGCTCATTGTCAGATCATAATGCCTTACTTTTTTAAGGTAAATATCATGCCTAAAGACTTAATAATGTGGCAAAGATTACCTGTCTACATTACTACACTTAATGGTTTTAAAGAGTGGCTTCTTGGTGAAATAAAATATTTTTTAGACATCAATGATAATAATAAAACTTCAAAGGTTATACTTTGGGATTCACTAAAATCTTATTTATATGGTAAGATCAAAAATTGGTATCTAAACAAAAGAAAATAATGGGAAAACGAATTAACACAAATACAACTAAAAATAGATGGAATAAAGAAAAGTTTAAGCACCACGGACATAAAAACTAATTCTGAACTTAAAACATTAAATACTAGATATGCAGAAATAGTAAATCATAAGGTGGCAATAAATCTAGAAAAATTCAAAATTGAATCCTATTCAGTGAACCCCAAAAATGTACATAGGTTGGCAGTCAAAGCAAAACATTTAGCTAGACTAAGTCATATAAAAGAAATCACTGATAATACAGGAGTTAAAACAAGACATGTAACGGAACACAAATAAATTTTGGAGGTCTTCAGAGTATATTATGAGAAGGTAAATAATACAAATAGTGACTCTGCAGACAATATGCTTAAGTGTAATTTTTTGAATGAAAATATCAACAAAAGAGTAACAAAGGAACAAAATGCTAATTTGCTCAAACCAATAACATTAAAAGAAATGAAAGAATGCATTTGTATTCTTAAAAACAATAAGGCACCTGGATTAGATGGGATTATAGGAGAAATATATAAGTTGTTTCCAGAAGACACCTTAAAGACTTTAGAGGCAGCTTTTGAAGAATTTAGGAAAAATAAAAATATCTTTCCTTCATGGAAGTATGCTATAATATCTCCCATTCTAAAGCAAGATAAAGACCCTAAATTAGTATCATCATATCGACCTATATCTCTGTTAAATGTAGATTATAAATTTTGTACCTCCATACTTACTAAAAGATTGAATCAATTCATCCCCAAAATAATAGCAGCTGATCAAACAGGGTTTATTTTGAATAGGAAAGTTCAGAACAATGTCATCAGATTTTAACCTTAACAGATGTTGCAAATAAAAAGAAAAAATAATTATCAATTATTAGTTTAGACATAGAGAAGGCATTTGATTCTTTATCTTGGTCATACCTATTTAAAGTCTTGGAAACATTTCATTTCTCCACAGATTTCATAGAATTAATAAATAGCTTATATAAAAACTCTTTGTCGTATATTAAAATTGGGGCCTTTTTATCTAACAAAATTCAAATACTAAAAGGAACTAAGCAAGGTTGTTCTCTGTCACCTTTGTTATTTGCATTGTCAGTAGAACCGTTTGCAAATTACATAAGAAATAATAACAACATAAATAGCTTTATTGTTAATTCAAATTATGCTTCTAAAATACAATTATTTGCTGACGATATAATATTAACCATAGGAAATTTAGACTCTTCAATAAGGCACATTACAATAGCTATAGGACATTTTGAGAAAAGTTCACATCTAAAATTCAACAACACTAAATCTAAAACATTACTGGTAAATAAAAAAGTAAGTTCTGAATGGAGAAAACACAGTAATTTTAGTTGGGGGAATAACACTCTTAAATATCAAGGAATATATATAAAACCTAATTGGAAAGAAATTATACAGGTCATTTATAGAAATTTGTTAGGTATAATCAAAGCATATATAAACAAATGGAATAAAATGTTCTTTACTTTTGAAGAAAAGCTAACATTAATAAAAATGTGTATTCTTCCTAAAATTTTGTTTCTTATTCAAACAATAATTATTAGGCCTCCAAAAAATAATAAAACAGCTTAACTCACTTCTAATTAAGTTTTTATGGTTCCCACAAAAACCAAGAATAAAGTATGATTAGCACAATAGAGACTGGGAAAAAGGTGGAATTAAATTTCCAAACTTAGAACTCTATGCTGAATCAGTTATAATTCACATCATAAGCAAGTAGTTAAGTAACAAGTATACTTCAAGCTGGAAAAATCTACACATGAATATTTTAATGCCGATGAAACAATAAACAATGACATTTTTACTAAAAATAACATTTTTTTAGTAGTAAACGACTCAGTATATAAAGAAAATAAACATGAGAAATTACCACATTGTGTTAGCTATATACTAAACAATTTTAGAAAAATTATAAATAGTAACTGCATAACAAGACATTTTTCTATATTAATATTCCCAATAGCACACATGAAGAATTGTCTAGACTCTTTTAATATGAGTAAAATAATGGAAATAAAGGCAATGGACTAAATTATTGGCATTAGTTCCTAAGTACAAATAATATTCATGATACTACAAGCCTTTTAGCAAGGTATAACACAAATCAAGATAATTGGTTAAATATTCAAATTTTTAGGGAACATCTAATGAAGGAATTTAAAATGAGCGAAGTGACTAATATTTTATTACAGCCTAAAATAATCGTTCATTTATGTGAATTAAATACATCACAATTTAGCATGGGTTTCTCTTTATCTAAGATTTATAAGACATTAAGAGCTGACTTAAAACAGCCTGAAGACTCTTTACGGAGTTATATAGAAAGTATGAACAGATTTAATTTTTCTGAAAAGGATACATTAGTAATACTCAGGTCAATCAATCATACAACATCATCTCCATATTGGAAAATATTTACATGGAAAATTTTACACAGGAGTTTCTTTACCCCACAGAGAATTGCTATAATGTCAAATAAAACTAGTCATAATTGTTGGAGATGTGATTAAAGTCTATGTGCTGATTGGGTACACATGTTCCTTGAATGCAGAGTGATTGTCCCATTCTGGCCGAAATTTAGAAATTTTATAAAGACATTATGGACTGGCAAGTGTATAATAACAGCTGCACTTTTGTTGTTTAATGCTTCAGTGCCAGATTGTATACCAAAATCACAAGTGCATCTTCTCTGGTCTCTTTTGGCTATAGCAAGGAAAGTCATCACTTTAAACTGGAAAACCAAAGAATTGTATCTTTTGCTGAATTTACATTATTGGCCAAAACAGTATGCAATAGAGAAATTTTAACTCTTGCTTCTAGAATGACAAGAATGACACATAGAAAGTTATCCTGGATGAAACTAAAAAAGTTATTAGATAAAATGTAATGATTTCAAACAGAATAGTATAATGTTATGAGCATCTTTTGTATATAGTTTTAATATTTAGTGTTATGTCTATGTATAATTATTGCATGATGTAAGAAGTTCATGATTTATGAAAATTAATAAAAAGAAAGTTTAAAAAAAAAAAAGAAAGATAACAGCATTTTTAAGATAGTCGCTTAATACCTATTAACTCAAGAATTAAGGTACCGCCTTATATATATGTTTGTGGGAAAACTTCCTTTACCTTTTATAACAAAGTAGTCAAATATTTAAATTGTGATAATCAGGCAATTAGCACATGGTTGTCTGATAACTTGGCACTGGAGTTTATTTATTTTCTATATGTTGACTGAGTACATGGGCTGGTCTACAGACCCTTTTCAGCCATGCCCCAAGCTTACAGAGCAGTTAGCAGTAGAAATAAATTGTGGAGAGAACACACAGAAAGTAAAAGAAAGTTACAATGTATAACTGAGCAGAGAATTATATCATAGTGTAGCTGAGTATGGGCCGTATCAGATGATCCAGTTTTCAGGAACTCAAAATTCACATGGTCAAGACCATATAATTGAGTTTTTGAAAACCTGAAGCTTTTGAATGGAGAGGGCGGGTGATGATTGGGAATTGACCCTTTTCCTTGCAGTAGTGTGATCTCAGAGTTGGTATATATAATTTTCAGGGGTTGTGAGGGGTACAGGGGGGCTTGCCCCCCCTGCAAAAATGTAAAACAAAGTTAAATTGTTGTGTTTTGTTGTGTTTTTTTTTGAAGTTCAAGTGTTTGGAAACTCAATCATATGGTCTCGACCATATGAATTTCGAGTTTCTGAAAACTCGATCTTCTGACCTAGACCTATATAAAAATATATATGAAAGAAGCATACACACACAAAATATGTGCAGTTTTATAAGGGTAATGAAACCAGATAAGAAAGTGGGTTGGTCATAATGGATGTTACACAGCGCAATAATAAAATATATGAAATATTGACTAATGTTATGTATTGTGAGGTTTCAATGAATGAAATGAATACAGTGTACAGAAGAATTGATAGTGTGTTATTTGATATGTTACACAAGGACAAATAAATAAGGGGCATTTGAGATATGTATAATGATAAATCTGTAATTGCAGGGAAGTTTGGTATCCCTAAAGTACATACAAATTGTGAAAACACCCCCATTAAGATCTATAATATATTTGACTAGGTCAAAAACATATTTTATAGCCCAAATGGTTGACTTTTAGTTGAAAAAAGTGTGTGTAAACTACTCCAGATTTGCAAAGATTCATTGCACTTTTTAACTTTATTAAATGTGACTGACTTTAACAGTGAAGTGATTTTTGTTACTGCAGATGTAACACATTTATACACTGTCATGCCACATGAACTGGGCATCTCTTGGTTAGAAAGTGAATTATATGACATTGCTGGACTACAGAATAATAAAATAAATGTGGCAGTGATTTTGATGGAGTTAATTTTAGGAAATGATTTTATTTTGATGGACATTTGTTTAGACAAGTAACAGGTGTGGCTATGGACGTGACATGTGCCCAAAGTTTTGCCAACCTAGTAATGTCTGGATGGGAAAATAAATATGTTTTTACTAGTCAATTTAAAGATTCCTTAGTGTTATATACAAATAAAAAATAAAAAAAATGCAAAATAGATCTATAAGAATGGTTAAATGTGACCATTATGCTCAATGCCCAGATATATTAGTCTCAAACAGTTTTGAAATTAACAGAAGAAAATTTACTGTGAAAGGTAATTTCTCATGTGAATCTAAAAGGGGTGGTTTACGCAGCTATTTGTTCCTTATGCCCAGCTTTCTATATTGGGAAAACCTCTAGGAAGTTAAAAGGATTTACAAACATATATTGGATACCAGGAAAAAGAAAACCACAAATGCTTTGTTTAGACATGTACAGGAAGTGGAAGATCATAAGTTTCTTTTTATAGTAGTAGACCAGATAGAAAAAGATGTAAGAGGTTTTATTATGGAAGAACATCTTAATGCTTGTGAATTGAAATGCCAGCTTAGTCTTAACTCAATTTTAACATTAAAACAATATGAAGTTTTATAGTTTTTTACAATATTTACAATGTTTTTTATGTTTTTTTTATAATTTTTTATAATGTTTAATTATATAATGTATTAAGTGAGTAACAGGAAATGATTTTAGGCATGTGGTTTGTAATTAGTACTTATTAAAGTCTAATGGTGTATGTAATTAGTTCTGAAGAAGTTCCAACTAATGTTTTGGAATGAAAGTGCTTAACTGACTCATAACTGACTCATTAAAGTACGTTTTGCAACTGGTTTTAAAGTGTGAATTTTTTGTTCAACTTGGCACATTGGACTGTTTGGATTTATTGGTTTTGGTTTTGTGTATTTCTTTATCTATGTAATTTTGCCACCCTGATTCTATTTAGCTCTCATAAAATTGTGACTGAAGTTGTATTTCTAACTATCACTGCCTACCATGTGTCTGAAGACAATGCCCACAAGGAATCAACTGATGGACCACTTCATCAAAATTTGGTAAATTTTCCATAGGTTGTGCAACCATAGAGAGTATTAAATGAAACATGGGATTCAAAGGACTGTTTCCTGAAAGAAGATATGAGGGCTTTCCTCCCACTTCAAGGAAAAAACATTAATTAAATAGTCCATCAATCAACTGGGATTTGACAGACCATATCATAACCCCTCAAGTTCAAAAGTAGTACAAGCCTGTTTCAACTTTGCATACCCTCAAAAGCAATGCTAAAATGGCTTAGAGATACAACTTGTCTGCTAAAGTTTGTACTAATGGCTATACCTGACAGGACATGTAACCTCTTCCTTCTGCTCCTTTAAATGTGCTACCTGAGGAGAGTCTGGTAGCCTGGCATGACGGTGATCCATTTAAAGATACTAACTCAGAAACAGGTAAGTGGATAGTGCCTTGATATAGAGCAAATTTGTGACTTTTGTTCTAAATATGGTGCTGGGAAGGGTCTATAAGGAGTTAAACATAAAAGGAAGAAGGAAGGTAATCCTTCAGGTGTCACCTTGACGGAGGGGAGATGAAACCTGTTAGAGGAAAAGTCAGATGAATTTATCCCTGTCTGTGTGGAAGGAGAAGATATTTTGGCTTTTCATTGTTGATGGAACTGGAAAGAGAGCTACTCTGTTATTGTGAGGACTGTTCTTTTATAGGAACCTCTGTATAATGGAATACTACACCTTAAAGCCTTAGACACTAATTGTTAAATGTCTGCAGAGCAGGAAGCTGAGAAAAGAACTGATCTTGAATGAAGACTGAACCTTTTGGTATGAACTACATTCTCCTTTCTTCTGAGCTTTATTTGTTATAAGTAAACATGACTTTCAAACTGCAAAGTTGGCTCTAGTAACTTTAGTTTGTTGCAAACAAAACATTATTCTACTGTTACCTACTTCCTGAATCAAGTTTTCCCTTTTATAAGTTTGGTTTCTCTTTGTTTTTTACTTAATGTGCTACAGAGTTACCTAGTATTACATCTGTAATTTATTATTTTTCTGCAAAATGATTTTGAATACTTTTCAAGGCAGAAATGCTATACATTTGTTACTCAGTTAATATCAGTCTTGAACTGCTATTGATTGTTGAAGGGGTACTGTGATGCTGAAATCTGTTTTGCCTACATTTTACTGATATAGACTTGGAATGCTGTTATACTGTGCTCCATTACTTTTCTGACCACATTACTGCTGCTGAATTGTTCCAGTAGCCTTAGTAATTACCTTGCTGCTTTTTAAATTTCATACAGTTTTGCTGCAGTGTCCAGACCTGAAGGCCATCAAGGACCACTGATTCCTTAAAGGTTACATTGAAAACATCTTGTCCCATCCAGTTATCAACATTTTCCATAAAAGAATTTACATTGACTGATAGCCATATATCTTGAGGGATTTTATTCCAAATGGCTCCCTAATGAAATATTGGTACTCAAAATGCTGACTTCTGAAAGAATTACTGAAACCCAGAGAAAAACAAATCACAAATATTTATCTTCTCTTTAAAAATTCTTTTTGTGGTGGAGGGGTAAGACCTCCCTGTACCTCCCACACCCCCCAAACTTATATATACCAACTCCACGATCATCATATCTTGGGGAAAAGGGACTATTCTGAGAAATGGCACCTGGGACTTACTGTATGCATTTTTGATCTTTCAGCCATTCAGTCTTGGTGTTTCAGGACTCGGCCTTGCATGTCCTAACATTTCAAATGGTTATCATTCCAAACCCTTTATATTATTTGGTTGAAAATTATTCCTTAGACTTTTGCTGTTATTTGGAATACAAAAATTAATGTATTTTTACATCTGTGCCTTTGAGAAATAGAGGATAATTGCAAATTGAGCAGTGCTTGTAACATGTTATCCTTACAGGACTTATATGTGATATTGCCTTACCCTGAGTGTATCTATAGTGGATGGAAAACAGGTTCAGTTTTTTGCACCTGTTGAAATAACTACGATCTCATATTGATGGTATTCATTTGGTGAATATCCTTTGGACATACTAATATATTTAAGTGGCTCCTAGTATAAATGCAAAGTGAGTTATTATATTCTAAAATAAAACACCTCTAAGTTTTCTACAGCATTATACGATTGTTTCCATCCTTTAAGGATATTGATTTTAATATTAGTTCCATGTGATTTACAGCACTGTTTCTAATGCAGTTTATGGAACTATTTATTTATTTACATTTGTTTACCGGGAAAGTCCGACTGGATGCATGTCCATTTTCAGCGGAGGCCCGGGGAGAAAAGCTCCACAGTACAATAAAATGCAATACATGAGAACAAAATATAGAACATACAATTGATTTTAATACATAATAGGTTAGAAGTTAACAGCTTTAGTTAGTACAGTAGACAGTCATTGAGGTACATAGTAAAAACATTGAGGTACATAGTCAAAAACTTAAAAAAAATCTGGGTTTACAAGATTTTTAGGGCAAATCTGTTTATACTTATCTGAACATGTGACACAATTAGATTTAACCTGGAGTGTAACATGAGCATAGCCAGTTAGTTAAGTAGTGGGTTTTAAGGAGTTTTTTTAAATGATTGAAGGAGGTGCTAGACGTTATATGGATTGGTAGTGTGTTCCAGGTTTTGGCAATGGTGCTGGCAAAGAGTGATTTACCAGCATTGTTTTTATGTTGGATGGCAGTTATTAGGTTCTGGTTGTTAGATCGTAGGGCTCTAGTGGGGATATGGGGCTGTATTAAATGCTGAAGTGCTGGAGTTAACTCTGAGAGGTAGTAGAGCTTGTGAACTATAGAGAGTTGATTGAGCATGAGTATATAAGGCAACTCAAGCCAGTTAAGCTGTTTTAGGGATAGACAGTGGTGGGACCTGTAAGAAGCATCAGATGCAAACTTGGCAATCTTATAGCAAGATTCCATTTTATTCAGTTTGGTTTGGTGCAGATTAATCAAGATGGGAGAGGCGTACAGGAGGGTGGATAGGAGATGAGTCCTAGCGATGGTGACTTTGGTATGTTTAGTCATAAACTGTTTGTTCCTGTAGAGGAGACCTAGCTTTTTATTAACTTTCTTGATGGTTTGTGCTATGTGGATGTCGAACTTCAGGTTATTGTCTATGCAGTTTGGCGTGTGTGGTTGGACTAATTTGAATGTTTTCTTTGGAGTTGATGATGAAGTTGTTGCTCAGGGGAGGAGATCTACCTGGGCCAAAGACAATTAGTTTTTTTTTGGGGTTAAAAAGAAGTTTGATGTTAGTAAACCAGGTTTCGGCTAGGGTGAAGGTGTTTTGGGTTAGGGTTTGTAGTTCACTTAGGGTGGGAGGGTTATAAGGGTTGTGTCGTCAGCATATTGTACTACTGAGGCAGTTTACAAGGATGAAGATATCTGGTTAGTAAATAGGGAAAACAACAGAGGGCCGGGTATAGACCCTTGAGGGACTCCTATAGTTACTGGTAGCAGGGGGGACAATTGGTCTTGCCATAGGACAGCTTGCTGTCAATCTGACAAATAGCTGTTAAACCATGATACAGAGGAGGGACTTATATTTAGGGTAGATAGCATTGCAAGAAGCATGCTGTGGTTAACCATGTCCAAGGCTTTTGATAAGTCTAAGAATGTGGAAGAAGTAAATAGACCCTTGTTTCTGTTGTGGTTAACCATGTTGGTAAATGATAATAATGCTGTTGTGGTGCTGTGGGAAGGTCTAAAGCCATGCTGGGATATGGAGAGTAGGTTGTTATTCTGGAGGTATTGCATAAGTTGAGTATGAACTACTCTTTCTAATATTTTTGATAATGGTGGTAAGATAGCTATAGGGCGATAGTTGGTAAGTTCTAAGGAGGTACCTCCTTTGTGCAGTGGGATGATATGGGAGGTTTTCCAAGAGGCTGGTACTTTGCATTCTGACAGAGATCTATTAATGAGAATGGAGACTGGATAGGCTATAGCTTCAGTTGATATTTGAAGGAAGTGTGCTGGTAGCTTATAAGCTGCTAGAGTGGTTGTTTTAAGTTTTTTAAGGAGTTTAGAAATTACCTTGGTGGACACTGGGTGAAGTTGAAAACTGAGGGTATTGTTTTGTGTATTGGGGTGGGCTGTGGTAGTTATTGGTGTGGACATTGGCAAGGGTCTGGACTGTTTCAGTGAAGAATCTATTAAATTGTGTGGGTATGTTTTCATGATTATTTGGTAGCACAGGGGTTGGTGTAGTGGACTTTCATGGGTGCAGTATACAATTTATTGTATTCCAGAATGTTTTGGGGTTATGAGCATATTTTTCTTGTAGGTTTTGATAGTAGTTAGATTTGTCAAGTTTGATATGTTTTTTGGCTTTGTTCCGGAGCTGTAGGTAATTTTGTCTTAAGGTAGTGGGTTTGTTTTTTTGATATTGAGACCAGGTGTTGTCCCTTTCTTTCATTATAGTTTTAGTGGGATTTGTTAGCCATGGGGCATAATTAGTTTTTATTCTAATGGTTCGGGAGGGTGCATATTGGTCCAGGATTTTTAGGAAGGTTGTGTTGAAGTACTCAACTGCTTTGTCTAGAGATAATTGCTTTAGGGGAGTCCAGTTGCAGTGTTTTAGTGCATTGATGAAGTTAGTAGGTATGAAGGTGTTTTTGTTACGAACTACTCTGAGGACAGGTTGGCTGATGGTTTGGGATTTGTTCCTAATTGGGTAGGTAGGATGATGGTCACTTAGGGTATCTGGAAGACAGCCAGATTGCTGTGTAAGATTGGGGTCAGATACCAGGATCCAGTCCAAGATGGACTGGTGATTGGATGTATTGTCAATTTTAGTGAGGGTGGTTATAGTTTGGGTAAACCTGTGGAGGTTTATAAAGGCAGTGGGATTATGGCTGGAGCAGTTGATCCAGTCAATATTAAAGTCTCCTAATAGTATGGTTTCATGTGGAATGGAGTTGGACATCCAGTTAAGCAGGTTTCCCATTTGACTGATATTACTGCCTGGTGGGATGTAGCCACCTGCAATAACTATATGTTTATTGGACTTTATTTTTAATTTGGCAAGGATTAGTTCCACATATTTGACATCTTGGGTGTTGTAATCTAGTTGTTCTATGGTGAGGTGGTTTTGGAATATTATTGCAACACCACCTCCTGTTTTCTCTATTCTATCTTTGCAGATAATATTATAGCCAGGGGTGGTAATTTCATTGTCATGATGTTTTGGTTTGAGCCATGTTTCAGTTAACACAACAATATCTGGTATTATTAGTGCCAATAGGGCATGTAGGTCCTGGATTTCCTTAAGTATGCTTCTAGCATTAATGTTTAGGAAGCAGAGAGATGAGGATGGTCTGTGGTATAGGGGATTTAGCTGATTTGAGTTAGGGTTGACAAGTGTTCTGGGTCCTGGATTGGGGTGGACATCTCCACTGCAAGTGGGCTTTTGGAGTAGGTGTAGGTAGAGTTTGGTAAATTTGTGAATTATTTTAGTTTGTTTTTGTGAAGTGAGAGGGTTAGTTTTTATGGTTGGTTTGTTGCATGAGTAAGGGAATGGTTGGGGTGTGGTAAGGTCAGATGGTGATATAGGGAAGTTTTTTAGTTTAATGAGATTAGCTGTGGATTCTGTTTGCCATGGGGATGGGGTATGGTTATCAAGTTGCATGTGATAGGAGGACAGATTGGAAAGAAGGAGTAGGTTGAAGACTATCAGTGTGTAGATGGATGCTTTTAGTAGTTGGGTTGGATATGTGCAGTACATGTTAATTAGTTTAAGAAAAGGTGGGATGTTTACAAGAGTGATATTTGTAGGTGTATCTGACTGGAGTTGTAATAGGGGAGGGGGAGGTGGGAGGGATTTTCTGATAGAGGCAGGAAGTGAGGTACAGTGTTGGGAAGGAACTGGAAGGGGAGGAGATGACAAGTGGTTAGGTATAAAAGAAATGATATGGGGGGTGGGTGGGAATGGGGGTGGGAGATGAGTGAAGTGAGCCCGAGCATAGCGAGGGTGAGCAGTGTGGGTTGACACCCACAGTGAGTGACTACAAGCAGTGACAAGATTCCCTAAGAAAACAATCAGTGAGCTATGGAGGTGAGTCAGGATACAGAGAGGCAGAAGAGTATGGATTTAAGGCAGAGGGAGAAAATCTGAGACATAGGAAGGTATAATAGCACAGCAGGATAGGGTAGAGAAGGAAAGCAGGCTAGGGAAAGAATAACCAGTGGGGGGAATCACAGAAAGTAGATAAACTGGATGTTATTAAAGGGTAAAGAACATAGATGGAAGGCAAGATAGAGGAAGGGCACAGTATCCAGACAAAGCAATAAAAAAGTCTACAAAAGCAATCAGAGACCTGGGAACAGGAGGATAGGTACATAAAATATGAGCGAGTCCTACAGTCAAAAGGAACAGGCAGAAATTGGGAGAAATACAAAAGTCAAAAGAAGCAGGCAGAAATCAGGAGAATTTAGACTAGGGAGATACTCTACTAGACAGACATTTAACAAGGAAGGAGTGTAACTCACAAAATGGGGAGGGAACATTTTTTTCAGGAACTTTGAGGAACTAGCTAAAGAAATGTCCAAGCTTATTTGAATACCTAAATCCTTGTATTCATGTACATCTTCAAGAGTGAAACCATTCAATATGAATGAATGCTTAATGGAATCCTTGCCAAAGTACACAACTTTACATTTATTTTGACTAAAACAGATACCTACTTTGTTTGCCCAAACCAAAAACTTATTTAGAAACATTTTAATTATGAAGTAATCTTCATTTGAATTAGCTATGAAATCTATTTTACAATCATTTGTATACTTAGCAATCCAGCAGTGCTTGCTTAAAGGACTGGTTGAGAAAAAAAAAAAGATTAAATCAAAAGGGTCCTAGAACCAAGCCCTGTGGCATGCCAGAAGTGGTAGGTAAGTATTCAGAACATGTGCCTTGGAGACAAACACACACTGAGTATGTGCAGACAATTAAGCAGGTATGGGTTAAATTTCTATATATTAAAGCAACGTCTATGGTTAAACGAAGAGGAGTATCAAAGGGGTTTGTCAAGACTAAATGTACAACTCGTGTATGAAACTGTGGCGCATACACTTGCCCTTGCACTTTAAGATCACAAGCTGTTGTTATTTATGCACTTTTCTTTTTTCTTTAAGCACTAACTTACCACTTGCTTTTCTTTTCTTTTACTGTTTTAAACCACCACACCACACACATGCCTCGTACTTTAAGGTCATAGGTCTTTAAGGTCAGTGTTGCATATTTGCTGAATTATTTCTTTTAAATAACCAGACCTTGCACACATGTGGGTATTTTCTTTCATTGTTTTAAACAACTGTACCATACACATGCCCTTGCACTTTAAGGTCATAGGTGCATATATGCTGAATTAGTTCTTTTGAATGACTACTCTTTGTGTAGATATAGGTATTTTGTGGGAATTGCAGGAAGCATTTATTGTATACTTTGAGGGTCTCAGTCAGAACTGTATTATGTCTTCTGCCTTTTTTACCATAGAGAGTGAGAGTGTGAGTATGAGTGTGTGTGTGTGAGTGTGCAAGCATTCACGTTTGTGTGTGTCCATACATTTCCAGATTTCTGACTTTGTCTGTGTCTTCACGGACCTTGGATCTCTGCCTCTGTTACAGTCCTACATTTGCACAACTAGGATCTATGTCTGTGCCTGGATTGTCTATCTCCAACTTGGACTAGGGATTGCAGTTTCTGCCCAGAGTGCACATCTCTAACAAAGGATTGCAGTTTCTCCATGGATTGCCTGGAATGCAAACTCCAACTAAGGACTTCAGTTTCTGCAGGGATTGCCCGGATTGTAAACTCCAACTCCGACTAAAATCATTTTCTCACAAATCACTAAGTCTGAATTACAGTCAAGTCAATCAATCAGTCCGAAGAGTTTTGTAGTTCCGATCACACAGAAAATGAGCATTTCTGGTTTATGTCCCATCCTTTTTTTAATCTGTTAATTAGGTAAATCCACTTTAGGGTAACCTAGGAGAAGTGTCTAGTTAAGAGTCACACAGTAAGCATATGGAGGTAAAAAAAACTCAAACTGTACACCCTTCACTTAGGAAACAGATCATTAAGAGCCTAGACCCATAGTACTCTGCACTACCTGTCAAACTTCTGCTAACTTCTTCATTTTTTAGTAAATCCCTAAGAATTACAGACAGTCAATAAAACAGTTATTAAAGTTTCATAGTTATAGTCATTGGATGGTGCAGTGATGCAGCGGTTGCATTGTCACCTCACAGCAAGAGGTTCTCCAGTTTGATTCTCAGCTGGAGTGCCTTCTGTATGGAGTCTGCATGTCCCTCCCTGCATTTGTGTGGGTTTTCTCTGGTTCTCCAGTTTCCTCCCATGTCACAAAGACATGCATCAGGAACGTTTCTCCCCGGGCCTCCGCTGAAAATTGGCTTCGTTCCAAGTCAGACTTTCCTGGTAAACAAATGTTAAATAAATAAATTGTTATTGGAAATGCTTATACAAAACCTGCTGTGATGTTAACTTTTTAAGTGAATTAGTCTGGTACTTATCTGTCTCCAGTATTTGATTTTATCTAAGTTTTATGACGTCTCAATACCTCCATTTTTTAAGGTAAATCACTTAGGGTTACTATCAGTCAATAATGGTGGTCATAATTTCATTGCTCTTATTGTTCTGAAAGTGCACTTCCATGCAACACCTGCTGTTCTGTTAACTTTTAAGTGAATTAGAGATGCCTGGCCTTTAAAGCTCTCAGCTGTTAATGAACTGCTTCCTGTAGACAACTACAGGATTTGAATTATTCCACCTCTACTTCCCTACTGTGTGACTTAGAGCAAGTCATTAAATAGATAGTGCTCCAGAGGTGCCCTTGAAAAAGAGAAATTTGCACAGCGGATTTGCCAGTTTAACAAACAGATAAAATAAAATAATGCTTACAATGTGTCCCTTTATTGGCCTTTGTTTTCCATTATTTTTGTCTTTGTCCAGAATTCTTGATCAAAGACCTGACAGACATTTTGGTCTGTTCCTTGCAAAATCTGTAGACATATGGCAAATTGTTGAGGACTGCATTAAATAAATTATGATAGGCATATGAGCTTCAGAATTTGTATCCTTCAAAAAATGCTAATGCAAAGCTTGTTATTTAAGCAACCTTCTAAGTATATAAGATATATGTTTAAAAATCGTTTCCTGATTTTGGGTCTTTGTCTTTGATTCTTCAGCAAAAAAGTTGACAGGGCAGAAGAGCATTACAATGAGTTGCAAAATATAGTTCTGACAAAGAGCTGAAATCATACCTCTCAGCTGACAAGATTTTTGCAGACTGTCCAGATTTTGCTTCATATTTTTGGTCTTTTCCTCATAAAATATTTTTTGGCCAATCTTTGGCAAATCAATGAGGATTAAAATAGGAAATATTTACAGCTATCTGAGTTTCAGACTTCATACCTTTCAGAAAATTCATGCTAATGCTAAACCTGTTATACTATCAACTTTTTACGTTTGCAAGAGCAATATTAAAAAAAAAAAACTGTCCCTATTTTAGGCCTTTGTGCCTCCATTATTTAAGGCTTTGTCCAGATTTCCTGCAATAACAGGTTGAGAGATATGGCCGAGATACATTTCTGGGCTGTTTATGAATTTAATCAACACAAGAGGTAATGAATTGAATCCAAAAAATGAGTAGCAAGTCCAATGAAAACACCAGGTCCAAAGATAAACACTGGTAATACACAGTTTAAGGATTGAATAACCTTAGATATAATCCCTTAGGTAAAGCTCCAATACTTGTGCAGTAGTAGTACAAGAATATGAAGCACCAGTGTAATAGGTAAATTAATTTTATTCCAGGTACAAACAGCTAGTTAAATGCTTTTGTCTCCTCAGGACTTCATCAGAATCAGTAAAGGCTAAAAAACATGAAGTTTGAGTGTATGCCATACCTCCCTGGACTATATGAAGAGAGACATGATTGAGCTCGCTGAGTATGGGTCCCAGACAGGTATGTTCCTAGCCTTAAGCTGCATTCTACCATCACCCAGAATGGTGCCTCAAAACAAACAGAAAATTATTGACTTTAACAATTGACTTAGTCCTTGGTGTCATTCCAAGGGGATCCAGTACCTGACAGCCTGGGATGACATGATTGATAAACTACGATGCTTTGCCAGAGATGGTCTGCATTTGTTTCCCTTGGGCTTCAGGGTCCTGGCAAAGGCTCTTGCCTCCCCAATAGTGCCTTTTGAAGGCAATGCCATGAGGTCAAAACTACCAAC
Source organism: Protopterus annectens (assembly GCF_019279795.1). NCBI lineage: Eukaryota > Metazoa > Chordata > Ceratodontiformes > Protopteridae > Protopterus > Protopterus annectens. Next base: position 197,188,924 of record NC_056740.1, read on the forward strand.
ATGAAAATTTCAACCAAAACATAAATTAAAGGTCGTGCTGCTAAATGCTAGGAATCTAAATATGAAACTGCACTCATTGCAAGCATTCTTAACCCTGGAAGAAGCTGACATTTATGCAGTCACAGAAACCTGGTACAAAGCTGCAGACAGCACCCCAGCTATACCAGGTTACTCATCCTATCATTCATTCAGACCCCAAACCATAGACAGCAAAACAAAAGGAGATGGAGTTGCAATATATACATATATATATATATATATATATATATATATATATATATATATATATATATATATATATATATATATATATATACGGCATACATACCTCCAGGCTGGTCAAACAGTATGATGCACAGGAAACACTTCAGGTGCAGTTAAAAATTGACAAGACCCCTATTCAAATCATAGCTAGCTATAGGCCTCCAGCTCTGACTCAAGATGCCCACGCCACCTATCTGGACCCCTTCGAATCTATCAAGATTCAACCCTTTACCCTGAACCTGGGTAAATTTGACTATCCAACCATAGACTGAAAGAAATACTCATGCCAAAACACAAAAGCCCAGAGATTCCTTGATGTCATCAAGACAAATGCCTTGGACCAGTTGGTTGACACCCCCACAAAAAGATAAAATATCTTGGACTTTGTATTAACCAACATGAGTAACCACTGCAGCATCCCTACAGTGTCATCATCCCTGGTAAAATCTGACCACAAAGCCGTCACTTTAGAAGTCACCATCCCCCCCCCCCCCCCCACTAGGGCAAACAAAAAAACTTCTTCAAGACTTATTACAACCTCCTGAGGGAAGGTATAAACAGGTTCACAGCCCCCTCCCCCTCCACAGGAACTGGCACATATGTCCAAACCTACACCAAAGTACTATATGAGCATTTATGTAGCTGCATGGAATCAGGAATACCAGACAGGACAAAATCATCCTCCTCAAGAAAAGTAAACCTGTCTGGTGGACATCTACAATAAATAAACTCTGTAATAAAAAAGGAAAAAAAATTGCTGTACAGGACCAAGAAGGAGCAGGTGCCTAATTGGAAGCAATCTCTCCTTAGCCTGAACAAGCAAATAAGAACACTAGTAAAATCCTCCAAAGCAAACTTTGAGTCCAAACTGGCCACGTCTACTAAAAACAATCATAAGGCCTTCTTCACATATGTCTGCAATCTCAAGGGAAGCACCCAGATCTGCTCAGAACAGGTGGTCAAGGACACCCCATACACAAATGCTGTAGCTATAGCCAACCTGATGGCAGACAGGTTCAGTGAAAACTTTACTCCTCTGTCCCTCCCATCAGTAAAACAGGACATCCCCAGTACCTGACCCCTCCCCTTATCTCTATGGAGTAAGTCATCACTGCCTTCTCAAAGGCAAAAAATACAGCCTCCATGGGAACCAATAACATCCCAAGATGCAACCTACATGAACTCAGGCAGGAACGTGCAGCACCATTAGGCACCCTATCCAACCAAAGCTTGAGTACCAGCTTCATCCCAGTTGAGTGGAGGACAGCTACTGTCATCCCTTTACACATAGGTGGAGCGTCCACCGATCCAGGAAATTATAGACCCATCAGCCTAACTAGCCTGATCTGCAAGGCCATAGAGTGGATTAACATGGACCTTATTAACAAGGTCATTGGCAACCTCCAGACACTTGATCTCATACTGTTTGGTTTTTGTCAAGGGGAGGTCATGCCTATTAAATGTAGTCGACTTCTTTGAGACAGTCACCAAGGCCAGAGACGAGGGGAAGATGGTGCACACTGCCTACCTTGACCTGGCCAAAGCCTTTGATACTATTTCCCACTCAGGTATAATAGATAAACTCTCTTAACTAGGCATCAATCCATATGTTACCAGATGGATAGCAAACTGGCTCACTGATAGAGCCCACCTAGTCAAAATAAGGGAAGCCACCTCAATTAGTAGACCCGTAACAATTCAGTGTACCCCAGGGATCGGTCTTGGGGCCTCTGCTGTTTGGGATATACTTCTCTGAGGTGCAGGCTAAATCTCGTGGGCTGTGGTTGACCAAGTCTGCAGATAACTGCAAGCTGGGTGCTGTCATCAATTCCCCTAGTGATGTGGCCATCCTCCAAGAGGGTCTCACCCAAACAAATGACTGGTGCCAGAAACATGGCCTCAAACTGAATGCCAAAAAATGCATCATCATCCCTTTTGGGGACAGTGATTTCCCCATAAATTACCACATCGATACTAAGCACATAATCAGTCATGCGGGACTTGGGCACCCAGGTTGATAGCAAACTGACTTTTGACCACTATATTGCCTCCATTGTACGGAAAGATTTCTACATGGCCCACCTCATTAGTACGGGTATCTGATCCAGGGACAAGGTGGTCATAACATCCCTGTATTTTTCCCTTATAAGACACATGATTGAGTACAATCCCCCTTTTGGCATGTACCTCACAAAGCACATGCAGCAGCTGGAGAGACCACAGAGGTTCCTCACCCGGATAATCCAGGGCCGCAAACATCTACCTTATACAAATAGGCTAAAAGCCTTGTCCCTCTACTCAGTCTCCTACAGACTCCTCAGAGGTGACCTCTGTCTGGCATACAAAGCAATCTCAGACCCTGCCCTGATGGGATTGCTGCATAGCTGCATGTCAAGCTCCACTCAAGTAACCCGCACACTCGACCTCAACTTACTCTGTGACATTACTAGGACTTGTTGGCAGGACAGATTTGTGTTCCAGAGACTCCTCCTTTTGTGGAATAGACTCCCTCTCCACATAAAGCAGAGTACCTCATAAAACCTTTTTAAGTGCAACCTGGATAACTGGATGGGAAACAGAAAATACACCTTGGGATTCCACCTGTGTCCCTGCTGGACGTGGCATATGGTGCTGACTTACTGGAACATGGGCTAAATTCTTGGCTAGGCTTGTAAGGGCCTCAGAGCCAATACCCTAGTAACTTCCTATGATCCTATGCAGTTGACTGAACAAACACTAATGGTTATCAGTAAATAAGTTGATGAGATAATTAATAACAAATCCAAAACTGTTGTGGATAATTCCAGTGCCTAAAACAATCAAGTAAGAGCTTAAAAAACTAAGAACAGACATCTTGTTGGTGTGGGGTAAACAACAAATGAAAAAAAAATTCTAAAAATAAGTAAACTGTTAAAAATGCATGAAACTGTTTGAAAATACAAAGCATTATGCTTAAACTAGTCCAACTGAAGTAACGTTGTTAAAAAGGGAAAAAGAGATAATACTGTCCATCATTCCCACATTACAAAAACTGCCAAAGCAAGTCTCTGCTTTCAACCCTGCCCCCCCCCCCCCAGTTCCTTAAAAGGAACAACTTCCAAAATCCCAAACAAGAATTTATTGAAGCCAAGACACATTACACATTTGCCTTCTATATTCCTCCATTCTTCACACAGCTGCTAATTAGTACTTTTTGGTATGCTACTTGACTATGAACCCCAGCATGTCTCTTGTAGTTTAATGGGTTGCCAGATGCATTTTCATTAAATGTGAGTTTCAAGGGAAGAGAAGTTTAGTGTTTATCATGCTAAGTCTGTTTACAATGCGACAGTGCTTTGTTTTGTTTAGAAAATAGATGTCAAGTGTTTTTGAGGTAAAATCTGAAATAAAAGTTTTAAATGAAATCAATATATTTGAGGTAATTATGAAAGTAAAGAAGAAAATAGTAGGTACATCAGCAGATTGTAAGTGTTTTATGGGAATTAGAGAGATAGCCAAGTAATGGGATACTGGTATAGGTGGCAGGTGCCAAGTTCATTACACTGCAAAGATTCCCATGTGACCATGATCTGGCTCTGTTGATGATGGAGGTATATGCTGCAACAATATGGTATTATCAGCCATTCATGTAGTTTAGACCTGTAGTGAGTGATATCGCCTGTTCCTTATGACAGAGAAGACATAAGGAAGTCAGAAATAAGATTTAGGTGTTCTGCACACATGTAAGACCTCTTCCCCCTTCAAAAATAGTATGTTGTATGCAAGAATATTTCTGATTTTTGTATGACTTGAGGATCGTTGAACAAAAGCTGCTGCAATGTCTATATTGTCTTTAATTGTTTGCTTTTTCATTGCTCTAAAGAGTGAATTATTTCGTCAATAGGCCTGGATTGTGTATTCTAATCTAAACATGAAGCATTTAAGTAATATATTTTTTGCAGTACCTTCTTTACAACCTCCAGCAACTGTGAAGTGGTTTACATTTCTCAGATCAGTATAGCCTGCATTATTTGTAGTGAAGATCAGAGGCATCTGATCTCCAGCATCCATTATGCAGTCACTGTTAAATATTATTACAATACAGTCTTGTCTATAAGATCAGATTATACAGAATTTCTGTGTTTAGTTAAAACCTGTCAGTCTGTCTGTCACATAAATATATAGTGTTTTGGGGAAACTGGAAACTTATGCCAGGCTCCTTAATGGTCTCCTGGACTGCATGCCTACCAGTAATGAACCTGTGGTAATGTTTTGTTAGTTATTCCCTACTGCATATTTGATCTAGTTCAGGAAAACTTATGGCAATTTGATCAGAGCACTATTTGTTAATGCAACATAGGCCATTTATTCTTCAAGAAAGCGGGCAGTGGATTTTCAGATAAAGCACTGAAATGCAAAGTTGTTTGGCATCAGTAACATCCGCATTAGCAATATCTTTACTGTTGAATTATTTCCCTGACTTTTTCTTCTGCAGAGATTGTGCATATTGACTCAACATATGTGATCGGGTGGTTAATATTTCTTATGGTCTCATCATAAAAGCTCTTCTATTTAAACTGCTACACATAGCTACATTTTATGGAGTGATGCTAATGATCTTTATATAGTTTCATGTAGGTCATCCAAATGTACTAATAAAGAACTTGTAATGTATTTCTTCCTAACAATAAGGGGTGTACACAGTCAACTTAATCATGGCAGGCTATTACTAAAAGAATTCCTCTCTAACTCCTGGCTATGTTCCAATTCCACATTCGGAAGCGTAACACTAACTACTCCCGTCTGATTTAATTTGCATCTTGCATCCAAAAATAAACTGTTTGCCTGTAACATGCTACATGTAAATCTGACCTCTCTATAACACCATTTATGACATCTGCATTTGGAATAATTTGCATTTATATGTTTATTTTTGCCATATTTTTCTCTAGTAACATGCATATTTACACCTCCATGTCATGTAGTTCTATCAGTATGTAAATTTATCTGTGGAACTTTTCTCCCTGGGAATCCATTGAAAACAGGCATCTCTACCTAGCAGGACTTTCTCAGTACACAAATGTTAAAAAAAAAATAAATAAATAAAATAAATAAATAAATAAAGACACAAAGTGGCTATAACTGCTGATGGAAGTGGTGGGAGCTGTTTATGGATGAAAGTACCTTATGCTATTCTCTGTTTATTTTTAAGTAACTTTTAATCTGGCTTTGCAGGACTAGAGTGCAAGTTTCTGTGAATTAAGTCAGAATACTTTACTATGGCTATTATGTGTTTGTGTGAAAAAACTGAAATATGTTACATTCGTCATTATTATTAATCGTTGACAAAACATATGAGAAGGATGCAGTCCACAATGCATTTATAATCACTGGATTTGGGGGATATTTCTGGAGAAAAATGACTGCCCATACTGAGCTGATAAAGTTAAACAGTTGTTAGTCTGCCTATGGGACTACTGTGTTACAGCTTTCCTCTCTTCAAACAAAAAACATATTTTAGCTGAACAAGAACTTCAGGCTAGTGCTACTACAATGGTGTAGAATGATAAAGAACTGACTAAGGCTCAAGTGACCCCAGTTTGATTAGCTATCAGATGACTGATGGAACAGCAGGAAGAGACAGGCGTACCCATCCTAAGTGGTAGATCATTTGTTGATGATACTCCCCAATGGGAGGCTTGGTCCAAAGAGAGGAGATGCCCTTGTGCATAATCAATGAGCAGGCCAGGCAGGGGAAGGGAGTATGTAGGGCATAAAAAAGAACCTCCCCCAGACATATACAAAGATGGCAGTGAACACAGCATACCCTTAGAATCCATGACTGTCCTCAGCAATACTGGTGTGATCATGGGGCACTAAGCAGCTGGACTGACCATATGATGTTAAAAAAGAAAAAAGAAAGAACTTCAGGCTAGTTTCCTAAAACTAGTTAAAGAAGTCATGTAATAATAAACATCTTGATAGGGGCAATCTGTAAGATACTGAAGACACAGGCACAAATGCATGCCATTCTCTTGCCCCTAGGGAGCCATATATTAGATAAAATTGGGTTATATTGGTTAGGCTTGTAAGGGCTCTTAAGTTGTTAGCCTAGCAATATCCTATGAACCTATAAAGACATCAAAAAAGTAACCACGTTTTATTCTACTCCAGCTTTTATAAAATACTCACTTCTCAAGTCTTTAAATCAAAATGGCAGCTAATAATATAATACTGCATAATAAAATCAAATATTTAGGAGTCATGTTTGACAGCATTCTCACATTGGAAGAGCAACTACTTGCTATAGTCAAAAAAGTAGCATAACCCTTGGTGCATTATACGGGATGCAATGTTACCTTACACCAAAAGCCAAAATATATGGTTAATGCCTTAGTAAAGTTTAAACTGTTTTACATCTCTGTAATCTACATCAAAAGCTCAGCCTTCCTGTTTTCTAAATTAAAACAGATAAACAATAAGTTTGAAAGATGAATTATTGGTTCTACACAAAATACTCAAACTTGACCCTTTTCCAAAACCTGTCTTCACCTTCATTTAGAAACAAATTAGACTAAGTTCAATTTTGTGGTGTCCTGAACAGTTGGTTAAGATATCTCACTATTTGTTCAGTTCTGTGGTGTCCTGAACAGTTGGTTAAGATATCTCACTATTTGTTCAGTTCTGTGGTGTCCTGAACAGTTGATTAAGATATCTCACTATTTGTTCAGTTCTGTGGTGTCCTGAACAGTTGGTTAAGATATCTCACTCTCTGTTCAGTTCTGTGGTGTCCTGAACAGTTGGTTATGATATCTCACTATTTGTTCAGTCTTGTGGTGTCCTGAACAGTTGATTAAGATATCTCACTATTTGTTCAGTTCTGTGGTGTCCTGAACAGTTGGTTAAGATATCTCACTCTCTGTTCAGTTCTGTGGTGTCCTGAACAGTTGATTAAGATATCTCACTATTTGTTCAGTCTTGTGGTGTCCTGAACAGTTGGTTAAGATATCTCACTCTCTGTTCAGTTCTGTGGTGTCCTGAACAGTTAGTTAAGATATCTCACTCTCTGTTCAGTTCTGTGGTGTCCTGAACAGTTAGTTAAGATATCTCACTATTTGTTCAGTTCTGTGGTGTCCTGAACAGTTGGTTAAGATATCTCACTCTCTGTTCAGTTCTGTGGAGTCCTGAACAGTTGATTAAGATATCTCACTATTTGTTCAGTTCTGTGGTGTCCTGAACAGTTGGTTAAGATATCTCACTATTTGTTCAGTTCTGTGGTGTCCTGAACAGTTGGTTAAGATATCTCACTATTTGTTCAGTTCTGTGGTGTCCTGAACAGTTGATTAAGATATCTCACTATTTGTTCAGTTCTGTGGTGTCCTGAACAGTTGGTTAAGATATCTCACTATTTAGCTTATCAGATATCTTACTAGACAGCTTATCAATCCCTTCCACCTGACACCTACTTTACAGTCACTAGTCTACTTATCAAAGCATCTAGAACTAGCCACTCCTACTTCAATGTACTTTTCAAAAAACACACTAGCCATATCTGGAACAAAATCTCAGCAGAAACTGCAAGCCCTACTTTACTGTCAGTGTACTTCTCAAAGCCAGATTAAAAGTTACTTAAAAATAAACAGAGAATAGCATAAGGTACTTTCATCCCATCTTACTTTCTTATACTGTGTGTATTCATTTATCAACACAGGAGTTTGATACCTCTGTATTTCTCACAGTTGCAAATGTCCCCTTTTGTTCTTGTATGCAGGCACTAGCATACTTACTCCATAGTCATCTGGGATATGATTTTCTCTCCATAGCACAATAAGTACAGTCAGAAGCCACTGCTGTCCTAATGCAACCAATATCTTGTGAGTGTGAGGGTGAATGCATGTGCATATGTGTGCTATGGAAGACCAATTGCTGCTGGGCTAGCCATCTGATGGTGTCAACACTTGGCTCTTGATGGTGCTCATTCCTGATGTAACACTCAACCCTATGTGCAAAAAGTGGGAAAAATTGAATTATGGATGGATGGATCTTGATCATACCTGCCATGACTCTATCTAAGCCTGCTTCTTTCCATGACTTCATTCATCTTCTTTGTAATTCTATAGAGGGTTCTTCTTCCTCTTTCACTGTAGGCTGTGAATGGGACAACAGCTTCTGTGGGGGTTGTTTATACAGAAGCTTCTTGAAATACTCTTTCCATCTGCCTTTTGTGTTATCTGGACTGGTGAACAGATTGTTGCGGGTATCTCTAATGAATGGCGTCTGATAACTGTCTTCTTTAGCTTTCTGTTTTTGCTTTGCAACCAGATGGAAATTCTTTCTGCCATCTGCTCCGTCACTTTCTAAAAGCTGTCAGGAGTTTCTCTGATGCCTTGCTCTTTGCCATTGTGACTAATCTTTTAGATTCTTGGTTATCCAGCAAGTACTTCCTCTTAGAATGGTCCATCTTTTCTATTTTCCATTTCTTTCTGCTCTCCTTTCTTTTGAAAACTTTCTGGACTTCTTCATTCCATCACCAGCTTTCCTGGTATGGTTTATTTACACACTGCACTCAGCCACATATCTATCCCATAGCCTTCACAGACACTGTTTTGAGGCACTACCATTCTTCTTTGTCTCCACCTATTTCCTCTTCTTCCTGAAGTGCAAGAGCCTTGAGCATTTCCTTGAACTTCTGTGTCTTGCCCCAGTCAACTTTTATGTCTTTAGCCTAAACTCTGTTGACCTCAGAGCCTTTTCTGATGACTGCTTGCAGCTGATTGTGGTCACCAATGGCTTATATTGGAGGACGACAGTTTTGTGGGAATGACTTTGCAACTTTGATCTTATCTCAGTTCCCTTTCCTTATCAGGAGAATGTCTGCATGAGCTGCATGCTGACCACTCTTGTATGTGAGCCTGTGACTGTTTCTCTTGGTAAGCGATGTGCTCAAACACCACTAATCCATTTGCCACACAAAAGTATAGAATGATCACTTTTTCCTTATTCTTGCTGACCCACCCATTGGATTCAGGCCATCCTTGTATCCTGTTCTGACTGTATCAGGTGGGCATTTAGGTCTCCCATTATCAAACCAAACTCATTTTGTCTCACTTTATCTAGGAAGTCCTGCAACTGCTTCCTGAATGTCCACTTTTTCTTGCCATCACAGCACTGCTGTGCTCTCAGGCTGAGATTATGGAGACTGCCTTTTTTTTACAGTGGAGTCTAATTGCCATTAGTCTGTCAATAATTCAGATATCTCGCACTGCCGTTAGGAAACTCTCCTTTACCACAGGTCACACACCATTTTTAGTCCATCTTCCCAAGCCAAAAACTTCTGCATGCTGTCCTTCTACCTTGCCTCTTGGATACACAGAATATCCAGTTTCCTTGTCACCATGTCTTCCACTTCCAAGCTGTATCCTGTCAGTGCACCATGTCTATGCTGTTGTACATTACTCCATTCATATTTGGTTGACTCTGTTGTCATACCACACAAGCTCACTGGGGGGGGGGGCAGGACTTCAACCCATTGTCCTCTATTCTTGATGAGAAAACACCCAGCATGTTTTTGGGAGATAGAAGGAACTTCACACAAAAATGGGGAGAATATCCAAACAGCACACATACAGTGATTACAGGTCAAGAATGAACTCTACAACTTGTATCTGTGAGGCAGACGCTTCATTGTGTAAACAGAATATATCACCATTTCTGGTATACTGCTACTTTCGCTTTTTAAGTTCTTCAAGTCTTTTGGGTTTCTAATATGATGACAGATATGGACCCCATTCCTAAGTCAAAGTATGATTAAAGTTCATGAAATTAGTATTGCTTCAATCTTTGATGTTAGCCAGAAGTGCTCTTTGTAGCACCCACAATGTTCCCAGTAATGACTCCTTCTGCAATTTGTATGGAGTTACATGTATCGGTAACATATTTAAGTAAGATTGTAAATTCTTTTTTATAAGACCCATTGCTCCTACTACTACTGGAGCTGTGTAGGTATCCTTCTTCCACATTGCCTCATTTCTGACTACAAAACCTGGTATTTTATGACTTTGTGTTTCTATGTACGTAAGATGCTGTAGTCATTAGGTGTAGCAATTTCAATAACCAATGCTACTTTTGTCTTCTTTTCATGGACTACTATATCTGCTTTTCTCACATCTATTTTTTTGAACTTTTGGTAATGGGTGAGCCCATGTGATATAAACTTCACCATTTTCTATGATGCTTTGGGGCTCATGTTTCCAGTGGGTTTTTTTCAGCTAACTCCAAATTATAATGTTTGCACAATCCCCAATGCAACTTTCTTGCCACATTATTATGTCTTTCAGTATACAGTCCTTCTGTCATTAGTATATCACAAACAGCAATGAGCTGTGCGACTGAATCCAGTTTTGTTTTACAAAAACTACATTTGTCTGTTTCTCCCACATGTTCAATAGACTTTATAAACCAGTGTGTACATAGTCCACTATCTTAGGCCACCAATATTAACCTTTCAAATTTTGGTTTAAGTTCACCTGTCCTTAACCATTTCTGCATTTGATCCTGATCAAAATGAGGTTGTTCCAAGAGTTTTCTATACCAACTATATTTATGCATTTTCCACATTTCTTGCCTTCTCATCTGATCTTTCACCTTATATTCTTTCTTTCTTTTGTTTTTTGGCACATTCACTTGACGCCTGATTTTTATGTATTTCTGGTTTGATTTCCATTCCTGCTGGATGCCGATATGCTTCTGCTAAATTAAGCAGGGAGGTCACCTTAGACTTATCCTCCTCATGTTTCAAAACGTTCACTACATTTGGGTCTTGTGAGATCAGCAGACATGTATGCAGTCCCACAACTGCAGATCTATATATGTAATGAATTTTGAGGAGGCCCATACCTCCTTAAGAACAGGGAATATATAATCTTAGTATGCACTGATTTTTATAAATCATTTGATAATCATGAAGCATCCTTCTTGTTTTCCTGTTTAACCTATCCAACACCTTTTCAGGCCAGTCAATCACTCCTAAACTCTAAGTTAGGACAGGAAGATCAAATTGTTTTATAGCTTGGACTTTGTTCCTACAAATCAATGCTGTTTTCAGTACTAATTTAAGTCTTCTAAAATATTCCTTACTAAGTTTTATTCTTATTTGTTCATGTTTTATAGTTTATTCTTCATCGATTCCCAAATATTAATACATTCTCTCTTGTTCAAGTTTTTTATAACACATTCCTGTCCCAAACCAATGTTTTCTTGGTGCTGCAGTTTTCTTGCTTTAAAGGTTGTTTTTGCACATTTATCAAGACCAAATGACATTCTTATATCATCTGAAAAAGTTTTGACTACTTGCAGTTGTGCTTTCAGTTCCTCATCTGATGAACTACACAGTTTTAAATCACCTCAAAAAGAAGATGAGAAGTCTTTACACTTTATTGTTTTCTGGGGGCCAAATTGTAAACAACTTAATGGGTTAAGACAAAAGAGCAGTGGTGACAGCGAGTCACCCTGGAATATCCCCCTTTGAATTTTTATCCCTGGAATAATAATTTGTCCTTTATTATGGCTTAACTGCAAAGTGGTTTACCACTGTTTCATGGTCGCTATAATGTAATCGATCAATGTGGGGTGTATCGTATACATTTTTATGCACTCTTTTTATCCATGAATATGGGGTACTGTCAAATGCTTTTTTGTAGTCTATCCATGCCATATTTAGGTTCTTCCCCTTTTTACTGTTCTCCATTATGACTTTATTTAACAACAAATGATCCTTTGTTCCATATGACTTTCTTTTATTACCCTTTTGTTCTATCACCATGATTGAGTTTTCTTCCAAATGATTACAAACTCTGTTGTCAGCAGTTCGAATGTATAGTCTATATGTTGTTGGAAGGCAAGTTGTTGGTCTATAGTTTTTAGGACAGCTTACAGGTTCACTCTTAAGAAGGAGTATTGTTTTTCCTGTTGTACACCAGGCTGGTGTTTGTTCAGGGTGCGCATATAAATAGTTCTTATTCATGGTTAAATCTTCACGTAAAGATGTTAACACTTTTAGCCAGAAGTTATGTACTGCATCTGGGCCTGGGATTTTCCAATTAGGAGCTTTTGTTAACTTTATTTCAATCTCTTTGGTCGTTACTTCATCCCATTTCATATCCTGTACATTTGAACTTCTTATTCTTTCTTTTACTGATTCTATCCATTTACCATCTTTATTTTCCATAAGATCGTCATAGATACTTCTTCAAAATATACCTATTTCTTCTTTTTTTGGTGGTGTTTCAATTCCTTTTGTACTGTTTCCCAATTCTCTATAAAATTTTTTTGGGTCATCAATAAATTGCTTACTTTGTACTTTTCCTTTATATTTATCTGTATATCTTCTCAGTTCTTCTGCCTGTACTGATATTTTTAGTTTATTATTTGTGATAGTGCATGATAGATCCTGATCTGTTCTGATACTGTGCACTGCTTTTATCATTTCTATCTTCCTGAGTAATTTTGTTGATCTGTTCCCTCTTCCATACTCTTCTAACAGTGACACTTCTTGTCTTAATTGCTTTATAGTTTTCTCTATGTGATACTTCAATGATGGCATTCGATTTCTCCCCTTCCTTTCCCTTACTACCCTGTGTTTTTGTGGTAAGACTTTATCTATTATTAATTTAGCTGCACAGTAATATATCCTGTTAACTTCTGTTACATCACACGCATCTCCATGGACAGTCCTAATTACTGTGTTTATTTGTTTTACCAAACTTCTAACTTTTTTGGGTTTTATTGACTTTGTGTAGTCTATTTCTTTCATTTATCTTAATATGTCTATTTTTATTAAGTCAAGCAACTCTTCTCTTAGATCATTTTCTTCTAAACTGATGGTATATTCTTTCTTTTCCATTTCCTGTGGACATTCTATAGAAAGTTCCAGAGCATCTTCCTGTGTCACATTCTCATCAGTTTAATCTTGTGCCATCCTTTGTTTTTTCAAATGGGAACTCACTGGCCTATCACTTCACAACACTAACTACATCAGAGTGGTCAGTTTCCTGTTCCTCCCTTGCTGCACAGCTCCAACTGAATGTTTATACTGGTTTCCTATGGAAGGCTCCAAAGTGTCTTCATATGGCAACTGATCAGATGTTTTTCGCTCCACTGGTTTCTCCTTAATTTGGGTATCCATTGCTCTATCCTGATGTGGTGTTTTCTGAGTTAGATTTTCTACACTAAATCCTTCACTTCACAGGTAATCTGTAACCTCAGTTTCTATTTAACTTCTCCTTATTAATCCTCTTTTCTACTTTTCCTCTTTGTTTTCTTATTTTTTTGTATTGTAAAATGTTTCATGTCCAGATGTCTTTGCCTGTATTTCTCTTCAAATATCTTTGGTGTTGCTCTTTTGGATGGATTAGTTTTGCTTTCTACTTTGCATAAATATTACACCATATTAAATCTCTTTTTCTTTCCCATGTCCATATTTCTTATTCAGATGTCTCCTGATCCTTCTGTTTCTCCTTATTTTGGGGACTCATTGTATCATCATGCTGTGATGTAACCTGCATTAGGCTTTCTACACTAAATCATTCACTTCGCAAGTATTCCATAACTTCAATTTCTATTATTTTTTTAACTTCTGCTTTACTAATCATCTGTTCTACATTCCCTCTTTGTGAGCTTATTTTTTTCTTTTGAAATTATCCACATCTGGATGCCTTTGCCTGTATTTCTCTTCAAACATCTTTGGGGCTGTCTCTTTTGAGTTGCTTAATTTGGCTTTTTCATTTGCATAAACATTGCACCATATCAGATCTCTCTTTCCCACGTCCATATTTCTTTTTTATACCTTTCAAAAATCTGTAGATTTTATTCTTTATATTTTCACACTTCCTCGGGTGCTTCTTTTTCCAAATGGATCATGGTTTCTTGGTCTACATAATGTTTTTCATAAATCTGTTGTATTAAGGAACAGACATTTTTATTTGAAGCTTTTGACAGTTTTTCCTCTGTTATTTTTTCTTTCCTCTAATTTCTCTCTTATTTTTTTGTACATCTTCTGTCTGGAAATTCTGGGCTTCTTGTATAATAGTAACAATAAATAATTTCTTTATCCTCAACAGTCCACTCTACTTCCTTTTGCAACAGGGGGCCATCCTCCCGCGGGCCTTGCCTAGCCCCATTATAGGAATGTTTCCATGTCTTGAAGATTCTACACTGTCACTTTTTTCCAGTCCTGGCACCAGTGCACCTACCAAGATTGGGCACTTTTTTTATCTTGAGTCTTGTGTACCCAGCTATCTTTTTTATTTTTTAACCTAATTCTGTCCATGATATATGCTATGTAAAATGCAGTCGATATATCAGTGTCATCCTGTTGAGATTTTGTGAAAAACAGGGTCCACCTCATGAAGGCACTCACCAAGACTTGAGGATGAATTCAATTCCAGCACTACTACTCTCATTCACCTGCTGACTTATCATCTCTTCATTTGCACCCATTTACTGCTACTCCTATGTGGCTGACTTTATTATGCATGGGGAATATTATACTAAATTTACAATGTACATGTGTAGTACGTGTATATTACAAGGTAAATGCTACTTTTAAGAGTAGCCTGCTCCACTGGTATAGAGGTAGAAACCATGACTTTGACCCAAGCCATACAAATTCAGCTAGTGGCTTTGGGGCCTATTGGAGATGGTCACAGAGAACAGAAGAATGATGAGGCTTAAGCGAAGAACGTCAAACTCACTTTAATAAAACAACAAAATAAGCAAAGCTTTCGGGCTCAGCCCTTCCTCAGTGCAACATACAAAATAACCATTCTGACATCATTTAAATAATAAAATTAAATCACATGACCACAACTAAATCACATGATTACCACATACATAAAAATAATGTAGAAGTAAACACTTTCAAATCTATCATTTATAAAATTACATATAATGTATAAGAACTTATTTATATTGCATCTGTTTTTTCACCAGCACTGGTTTTAAACTTACAGCAGTATTAATTCCAGGAAATTTATCTGCAGCTATCAGTAAAACAGAATTGAACCAGGTGAGTAGTAGCATTTATAAGAAACCAACCAGACAAAATGCTTTGCTACACAAAAATAGCATGCATCTAAGCCACATACCTAGAAACGTGTTGAAAGGGCAAGTTTATAGGGTGCTGAGACTCCATAACAATGATGTAGAAGCTTGTGCAGCACTTGAAGTCCTTCGGCATGAATTTTTAGATAGAGGCTATTCCAAGTAAGAGATCACCACAACTAAAGATAATGCATAGACTCAAAGAGGTGGTAGATGCAAGCCATATTTGAGTAATATATCTCATGAATTTGAGCCTGGCCCTTTAATGTATGATTTTGGAATTGCTTTTCAATTTTCCAGTGACATTAATGACATATATCCATTATTAAGAAACATTGGAGCATCCTACAAGTAATACCAGGTCTTTTAGATAAAGTTGGCAATGCTCCCCGTTTTTCCTTTAGAAATAACATGTCCTTGAAACAGCATCTTTGCAATAGGACTGGTGCCAGCAAACCACCTGCTTCCATACGCACTGGTACTTTTCCCTGCAGGCGTTGCTCTGCATGCCCATATATTTACACTAATACAACATATACACACCCCACACAACATTTTAATATTAGAAGTACTTGTTATGTTGATTGCCACACGAAAAATGTAGTTTACTTTTGTTTTTGCCAGGTGTGTCATTCATTCTATGTGGGGAAAACCAATAGAATGTTAAAGGATCAGATTTTAGAGCACAAGAGGGACATTAATAACCAGAAAGAAAGTAGTGCCTTGGCTAACCATGTAAAACAGACAGATCATACTCATATATTTAAATTTCTAGCTATTCAAGTACTGCACCCTAGCATTCGTGGGGGTGACATAGAAAATCATACTGAGGTTGCAGAGCAAAAATGGATCTTTTGAATGCTGAGAAATTTGCAGGTTTGAATGGTATGAGATCCCTAAAACCTTTTTTAAAGTCACATCGCCTCAAATATTAGACTTTTAAATATTATAGCATATTAAATTATATTTGTTTTTACTTATTTATTAATATATGTGTTTTACATTGAATTTTTTACTATGTTTCTGATATTGTTTCTTTAAATTTGTAATTGCTTTGTATTAGAGCACATCAGCTGTTTGATTCTTAGAATATTCAAATCAGAGTTTTATCTAGTTTTACTGCCTGAGGAAGCGATTGTGAAAATCGTGAAAGCGCTTACGTTTTATTTATTTTTTTCTTGTTAATAAATGCTGTTGGTGTAAGTTTGGTGCTGTTCTTTATTTTATTTCTCATTTTTTCGCACCACTCTGTACCCTGAGCCATTTTTTGTTGTTGTATCTAAGTAAATAATACCTACAAATAAAAATAGTCTCTGATCTGGATAATTTATCCCTCACTATTTTTTGTGTCAATTCTTGACTGAAGAAGTTGATACCTGTGATATGGCTACACGTATAATACATCAAGATGCCAACCAAACCCATGCATATCATGAAGACTTCTGGAGTATTTTTCTTTATTACTGGGAGAATGCTGGGTAACAAGTCTTGAAACATAAAGAGTCATGATTGGGTATCTTGCAATAACCAGAAATTCAACTCAAGAGCAAAGCTTTTGAGGTGAATCTTGGTATCCATGTTGAGAACACATAACCATAATTATTTGACTTGCACAGAACTTTATGTGTTCCATGTACTACCAGTTACAGAAAATACAGTGTAGGAAAATGAAGTATTTTATTAGCACATAAATACACAAACAGATTCAGACACAAAATTGCAAAAGGTACAGCAATGTTGTGAGTTTCCATCTACCCACAACACCAATGCTTCCTGAGAGTATTTTAGAAGCATGGTGTTGATATCAAATGTGGAGTTGAGAATATGATTAATGGCGTGGGAAAGAGGGTATTCACTGTGACATGATGGCATCTCAGAATGATACTTCTACCAAAATGTGCTGCACTGCATATTTGCTGTGATTTAGGATGGACAATCACTGTTAAAATGCTATACAGGCTCATGGCATTCATCACAATTATCAACTTCTTCAGTTAAGAATTAACACAAAAAATAGCGAGGGATAAACTATCCAGATCAGGGACTATTTTTATTTGTAGGTATTATTTACTTAGAAACCTGACAGAATATGTAGATTTGTATTAACATCCATTTTCTAAAATATTTCTATCAGTACAGCACTAGAAGCCTATAGGTGTGGCTTTGGCACCTATGTCTCTGATGCAAATAGGTAACCTGTAAATGGTTCATCTCCCAGGCCCATGCTTACACTTATCAAGAGTATCATAACTTGTCATGGATTTGGGATGCATGGCTAGGCTTAAAAAGGCCCTTGTGGTCATCAGCTTAGTAAACACCTATGAATCTATGAATCTATGAACCTATATAGCATTTTAACAGTGGTTTTCCATCCTAAATCACACCAAATATGCAATGCAGCACATTTTGGTAGACGTATCATTCTGAGATGCCATCATGTCACAGTGAATACCCTCTTTCCCACACCATTAATCATATTCTCAACTCCACTTTTGATACCAAGCCAACACCATGCTTCTAAAATACTCTCAGGAAGCATTAACTATGGTGGTGAGAGGAAACATTCCCAAAGAAATGCCAAGATTTGCAGGAATCTTCAGTCTCAGTGAAGACCACCTGCATACCACGCCTGAACTCAAAATGACATGTAGTAATCTATCAAGTAACATAAAACATTAGAAGAAAATACAGCTAAAATAATACCTATGTCAAGGTGACAAGACTGTCTGTCTGTTTCAAGGTACTTTGCATAAGAGTACTTACTGACAACGGATATTAAGTCTAGAAACCTTTCCTTAGGAAAGAGAGGGCTTTCCAGGCCCCGAAAGTAGAGCTTCAGAACACCAGCAACAGAATTAATATCATGCTGGTTCTGATCATCAGATAGTGGATCTTCACCTGAAAAAGAAAGAAAGAAAGAAAAAAAAATTTAAGAAGTGTTTTTACCACTATATTTTTACAGGACAACTATTTCAGTTACTTACAGTTTTTCCACTTCCATATAAACATACACATTTTTACCTGTCAGTGCTATTAACTGCCCTCTGTGTCATGCTGCAGAGTGTAATTACACAATGCTTTCATTAAATTTCACAATACTGTAATCAGCAAATAATCATATAATCCTCAGTTGCTTGAATAAGATAATCTTATTTCAAAGGTTGTGGTGACTTTTGAACAGATGTAAGACTTTTCTCCAGTAAACTAATCTAATTAGTATATGAAATAAACTGTCACAAAGTAAATGAGTTAAGTACCCGGTACCTGAAACACTCATTTTTTTAGCACTTTACATCTCCTAGCTATTTCATCCATGTTCACATATTTTACTGTAAATACCTACTGCACTGATCTTATGGGAGAAGTAAACCAGTCCATCACAGAAGTCACAAACAAGATGGGTTACTACTTGTGTCACTGACACTTCTGTTCTCCCCCAACACAGTGACTTTTGACTTCTTTTGATACAAGTGTTTTTTGAGCAATGAACCTGAGGAAAATAAATGGAAATTAGAAGAAATTGCTATTTTATTTTAAGGTAGTATTTATGATCTTTAAAAACGACTACAGTCTTTTGTGCTTCATTCTAAAATATACTGATATGCTAGCCTTGAAATATGTAAGGACCCACTGCAAACATCCACACCAAGGGATTTGAAAGTTAACATGAAAAAGCAATATATAATGCTAAGGATAAAATTCATGTTAGCCACAAAATAAAAGATATAATTTGTGAAATTCAAAAATTAGTACTTAAAACTTCTGGTGCCAGTTTTAAAATGGTTGTATCTGAAACCTGCAGTACACTCATATTTGTGACACATCAATGACTACATGAATTCAGCATCATTATACCATAGGTTCAATTCCTGCGCTCATCAATATTATCCATATTTATCTCCAGTGCAAGCCTCATGTCACATCCTGTAGAGAAGGTTAGACATCTTCCCATGTTCAGAGGAAGTAGTACACTAAAACGTGCATCCTGCCCCCTTATAAAGCAGATGTCTGTTCACCTTGTTACGCTTGATCCTGTCACAGGGCAAAGCTACAAATTCTCCCCATCTCTACACTCCACATTATTTATTTCACCCATCCTTTCCAGCTCTCTCTGTCCTGACATTTTTATCACTCTGACTCTGTTTTCTTCATGAAAGCATATTGCTACAGCTGGGTTTATTTCCCTATTAGCTCTTCCCCCCTCTTCACATATCTGTTCTATTTCCAAGAACTGCAGTATGTTTACTTTATTGTTTACTAGTAATTTTCATGGAAACCCATTGCTTTGTACTAAATCTCCTCTTTTTGAAAAGAACCGTTCTTTCACTGGATCTATCATCTGCCTTTTTCTAGCACTAAAAGAAATGGCCATATCTAGTAGCTATCCATATAACGTCTTCTCCTTAGATTCCCTTAACAAAATATTCATTATCCCTGTCTGCAGATGTCTAGTTTCTCATTCCAGCCTTGTTTTTTTCATGTTTTCAGAGTTTTTAGTTTTTTTTATTAGATGAAGCATTTCAACCGATTAACTTTAGTAAGAAATGAAACATTGTTAGCGCTTGCTGCATACTGGCTGCCACTTAAAAGTTTGGAGTTGTCTGTCTTATTAGTATATACTGCACTTTTACACACACAAGTGTGGCAGAGCAAAGTATTTAACAGCATTTAAAACTATCTTACTTCTACCTTTGTTCTTTGCCAAACGGCACTGTCCACTGCTAATCCCTAAAATGAGACCTGTTCTTAATGGTGCGTAGAAATGCTCAAGAAAAGCTGGATGAGCACCTTTCTGACATCAGAAAGGTGCTTAACCAGCTTGTCTTTTTTCATGTTTTTGGAACATAATCATGGAGTTACATGCTCTATGGTACTGTTCAGAATACTGACATCTGTACAATAATTTGCTTCTGACTTGTGCAACACATCACTGCTTTAACAGGTAAAACAGTATTTTGCCGATAATTCAGTAATCTCTATAAATCTGTCAAAGGCTTCAAGCTGAAGCTGCTAATAAGAGTGGTAAAAATGAAAGTAAAAATGTGCAACAGCACAGAAACACATACCAAACCGAACAGTTCCTTGTAAATAATTTTACAGTGTCTGTTTTAAACTGTATAAAAATACATAGTGCATAGTGGTTTGCTACATTCACCCAAGTAAAACTGTTTATTTAATGACAGGGCCAGTAAAATTAGTATCCTGAAATAAACACTGATTTACTGTAAGCCGAGTTATCAGCATGTAATCAAGGACAGTAAATTATTTCTATAGTTAGGATCAAAAGTTATTTTAATCATTAGAAGCATCTCGGATACTACAGTGTGAATGCTAAAATACCATTTCTGAACACTGCAAGCCTTGATTATTATTATGTACTCAGACATAAAGATACAGAGAATATATTTGCAATACCACCTTCACAGCTTTAAAAATGACTTACACCATCGTTTTTTGCAGTCATTATCTTGCATTGATCCACCCCCTCAAATAAAATATACTTAAAATAAAAAATTAAGTCTTTCTGCCACAAGAACTAAAGCATAACATGTTTTTCCTTCTTACACCCCCCCCCACATTCACACATACACGCACATGCACACACACACACACATAATCAATGTTTCCTTACCTCAAAGATATTAACCACAACAGCACATAGAAAAGCACTTTTCTGATGTCATAAAGGTGCTTAACAAGCTTGCCTTTTTCCTGTTTTTTTGAAGCATAATCACAGAGTTACATTCACTACAATGACATCTGCAACAGAATATAGTTCTGATTGGCACAACACAACACTGCCAGACTTAAGATCCTCACAGGTCAGTACCTAGTAAGTACATATGAACCTATGTGCAAACCTGTAAACAACCATCCAGTAACTACATTTTCATTTAAAAACAGGTCTTCTGACTGTATATCACTTTAATTTTCAGCTGTGATCACAGTCATCTGCATCCAGGACAAAACAAGTCAAAGAATAGCTAGTTGTGACACAAGAGGATGTCATCCTGAGTGGAATAATATACAAGGAAGTAATTGGAATCCTAAATAGGAGTGTTAACTCTAACACAGTTTCTAAGGAAAAAGTAATGTTTTTCATTTTATTAGCCAGATAAGCTCACAGTGAAATAAAATGTTCACGAATGATCTGGGAGATCATGGAAACTATCTGATTTGCTGAGGCCACATAATATGAGTCACATTAATGAAATCTGAAGTCATGCCTTCACCTTTTAAAACTTCTACTTAATGTTATTAAAACATCACATCACAAATAGCAGATGTGTGCTTTTACAATAAAAAACATTCATAAAATTAACAGCAATACATTTACTAGACGATGTATGAAAAGAAAGATTGTTGTTTTAGCCCTTTTTAATCACTATTGCCTACCCAAAGGGTCGAGGTTGAGGATTAGTACTTAAAAATGGCAGCACAGAGAAATTGAAGACAATCTGTTGGCCTTTCCATAAATAAGGTTTCGGGATAAGTACTTTTCAGACACTACAAAATCATGATATACAATGTCATCCTCAGTTGAATTGTCAAGCATTGTGCTGTGCGAATGTCAGTGTTGTTCTGTTTGGAAAAGTGTCATAACAGCTTACTTGCACAATATCTAGCAAATTAGTACCAGTTCAGCTGTGCCCCCTCACCTTTTATTGTTTTATTTTACAGTATATCAAAATAATATTTCACCTTTTATAACTGTTTTTGTTGCACTCAGTAGGACTGCTTGGAGGAAGAGGTTCATTTCTGTTACTCATAATCAGGCTATCATTGACTTATATCCAGTTACTGCATGAGTATTTATGGAGAACAGACATCTGGTAGTAATACTTTTCATGGTGCATGTGCACCCATTACTGCTATTCAGAAATGGAAGAGGACTGCTAAAAGCCAATTCAGACTCCACAACAGACTAGCTGATTTGTACTACAGCTCAGCATTGTATGCAGTGACAGAAAATGTGAATGTTAACATCTATAAAACAGACAAAAATTACCCCTGAATTAACACAGAAAATTAAATATAAGTGTATATTTAGGTGTGTGTGTATGTGTGTGTGTGTGTGTGTGTGTGTGTGTGTGTGTGTGTGTGTGTGTGTGTGTGTGTGTGTGTGTGTGTGTGTGTGTGTGTGTGTGTGTGTGTGTGTGCGTGTGTGTGCGTGTGTGTGTGTGTGTGCGTGTGTGTGTGTGTGTGTGTGTGTGTGTGTGTGTGTGTGTGTGTGTGTGTGTGTGTGTGTGTGTGTGTGTGTGTGTGTGTGCGTGTGTGCGTGTGTCCGTGTGTGTGTGTGTGTGTGTGTGTGAGTGTGTGTACCTAAACAGTGTGTGTAGATTACTGTCTTGCATTATGTCTTATGTCAGTATTATCTTCTGTATGCAAAATCAGTTGAACACTAGCATTTCCTCTTTGTCTAGAATGCCCTGCTTAAACTATGATGGGAAAGTACTCCCCCAAACTAAAAAAACATATATATGCAGCAGTTATTAAGACCTAGAAGCAACTAGTAAGGGATATATGCTGGCACCTTGCATTCATTTCTGCCAAAATATGATTTAAAGAACAAACACTACAAAGTGGAATGTATTTGCCTATGAGCTGCTGTCATGAAAACTCCCATCAGTTTCATGCAGTATAACATTAGGGTATTTCAGATCTACAGAGGCTGACAGAGTCAGATATTTGGAAGCATCATCAATAATTTTCATTGAAAGAGTCTAACATAACTTACGTACTTACCTTGCTGAAGACAAAAATAACTGACTGATAGCATTGCGGATCTGCAGTTTCTTGTGGCTTTCCAAATCATATTTTTACACCATTTAAAATAACACACACACAAAAAGTAACATTCATGGTTACTTGGGATTTACATATGCACTGACCTCTCTCAAACGAGTTCTTGATATCATTGACTTCAACCTGGGAACCAGGAACTCTGAAGATGCCTTGCTGTTGAAGACCTAAATAAACACATACATACATACATACATAAATAAACAGCACTGGAACATAACATTCTGTTGTCTGATTTACAGGTCACACTGTAGCCTTTTTGTAGTGTTGTGGGTGGTCTTAAATGGATACTGCTTCAGAAAACACAGACTGTCAAGACTATGCAAAGGTTAGTAAAATGTACAGAGCTACTTCTCTGCTGAGACCTTCTGCAAGAATGTAGTTTAATCACAAGTTGTTTTACTCAGATGCTGTGTTCTGCAAAATACCCAGTGTTTTAAGTTAACTTCAGAAAATATATATGTTTTTGCAGTATCCTTGTATGTGTGAAAAAGGTGTGATATTTATCGCATAAGTATAACAAACAAATGAAGGAAAATTAAGTTAATACATTAACACTTAGGTATTATGTCCATTAGCCTGATGTTAATTAATGCTGGATAATGTGACAAAAATTGATAGCTATTTTTGTTACCCTTTCCCACTGGATACCTCAGTGTTGGTACAGGTACATATTAAGCCAACTTCTTCTGTCTTGGACTAGTTCAAACCTGTGGGTAACCTCTTCAAAGTTTCATACATTCATAGAATAGTACTAGGCTAACTGCTCTTGTGAGCTATTTTAAGCCTAACCAATTATCCCTTGTGAGATTCAAACTCTGCATCTTGTGTTTGTAAGGCAAACACCTTAACCATTAGGCCACCCTCCCAACTCCAGCCCTGGGGTATTTTGTGCCCCACAGCTGGAAACAACACCTTCCTTGTCCCACAGCTCTTTAATACCATTTGAGCATCTTGGATTGTTATGCTGTTTTCTTTATTACTAGACTACACTAACATCCCTAGAAATGTTGAAAAAAACACTAACGTTTTTGGCAGAATGAGACCATCTATGTAATTAATCTGTGAATGCCTACATATTGGCTCACTTATTTAATCTGCAGGCACTGCACATTCTGCTTTGTTTATTTCATGTTAGCTTGCTATTCTAACAATAGCTGTTTGTATTTCTTATTCTTTCGGTGTCAAGACTCTGTAGTCTGTGCTCCCTATTATCACTGTAATTCCAGCCATGTGATTTTTAATGCTGCAGTTATTTCTCTCTCTGTGACCCTGCTGTTTATTCTCCCTACTAAGATTCTTTATTGCAGTTAAAGTGATTTGAGTCTTTTAGCAGATAATTAACTGGTCTGTCTGGTGCTATCGATGGCACACTACTAGCTCCTGGCTAGCTGGTGTAGAGGGTTAAGGCTGTGAGGTATATCTCCAGTGGTCATTTACCTACAGTGGGATTTTGAGAAGGTCACTTAACCAGATACTGCTTCTGGTTCATCCCTGAAAAGGGACATTATGCCAAGTGATTCTACCCGGATAACAAAACAACATTATTATTGTTATAATTATTATTATAGGTTCATAGGTTAGTACTAAGCTAACTGCCCTTGCGAGCCATTTTTAAGCCTAGCCAATTATCCCTTGTGAGACTCAAACCCTGCACCTTGTGTTTGTAAGGCAAACACTAAACCATTAGGCCACCCTCCCAACTATAACTTCCCACTATTTTATTTTAAGCAAATCCAATTAACATATGTTAAAAAGGACTTGCTTACAGCAGTTCATAAAGACTTTACAATAACTTCATTAAATTGTGAAAAAGGGACTGCAAAGTTTCTGACTCATATTTGGTAAATTGACGATTTCTATGGGGATGTTTTTGAATCATGGAAGATGCCACTTATATTTTATTCTAAGGAGGCAGACTGCTCTTCAGTTGTTCAGATGACAGCCTTTCCAATAAATTCTATGTTAATTAGGCAAGTGGAAAAACAAGCTAGAATATTTCTCCAATACAGAATTGTATTCATTTAGCATATAATAATAAAAGATTAGTTATTAACTCACATCAGAAAATGTGTTAGCATATGTGATAAAACTGAGTTTTACAGCTTCCCTGATGAGTCATGTATTCATACAAAATCAAGGAACTCGGTGTTGGTGTCTCAACACCGAACAAAATATTGATTTAAAAAAATGTGCCAACACCAAAATAATCTGTTTGTAAAGGACAAGCTCCCCTGTACCTTCATATGAAGGATTTTGCCACTGTGCCCTCCATGTTTATATATAATAACTCCATGACTGCAATGATGGTGGGGGCACACCCAGTAGCAGAGCACAGCAGTCTACCACAAAAAGTTATCCTGTTGCACATAACTGCATACAAAAGGCAAACTAACACAAATCCACACTCAGTCAAAACACTGCCATTAAATCCCACACCAATCTGAAACAGACACACATCCTTCCATTAAAAAAAAAAAACTGAATTAAAAATAGAACAAAAAATTCCACCAGAATGCTGCACTGAAATGCCATACCCAAACAGACACAACCTTTTGGTGAACAAAAAAGTCGTGTCAACAAAATGCAATTGACAAAACAGCATATGAATATAAAGACTTGACCAAGTATCAGAAAAGCAGACTCAAAAACATAAAATGCAATATCAGAAAATACTAAACAATCTGGTGTGGCAAACTTTCCATCATCACTTATGGCCAAGATGGTCAAAGATACAATGAAGAGACGGTATGGTACCAGAAGACAGGGATATGCTGTACTGGGTGCATTCAGATGGAATGTATTACACCAGATATTAAGCAATTACAAACCAACAGAGAAAGTAAATGCTGCTCTTTTAATAGCTGTGCTTAAGACTCAGCTATTTTTCCATTACCAATTCCAAGCTCAACAAAATTTAGGAAAGGCCTCCCTTAACATTAGGAAGTACTAGCCTCCAAAGAAAATTATAATTATTTTAAGTGAAAGTCCTGGTTTAGGTAGTTGGAGAAATACCAATTAAGTTAATTAACATTTAGGACTATCAATCAACAACAATTCAGGTAATAGAGGGTTTACGGTCTAACTCTTCCTTAAATTTTCACCCACAGGAAATACTGCCTACTATAGAAGATTTTAGGGCAGCAACCACACTTCTCCCAAAATACAGTGTACAGAGAATTTCAAAGCAAATACATTTTATTAGAGGCACTCCCATGTTGGTTATATCAATATCAATCACACTACCCAAATTCACTATCATAAACTGAGGAAATAGATAAAGCTCCCTCACCCAGCAAACCACTGCATCCTGATGCCTTTGGAATACAATCTTATAAAAAAGGATTGCCACCCATACTGGTCCCTACACAACTTCAGCTGTTCACTAATATACTCTCTGGAAGTGAATTTTGCCACGCTCTTTTAAATGATGCTATACTGTTATAAATAAATATATACATATATATATATATATATATATATATATATATATATATATATATATATACATATATATATATATGTGTGTGTGTTATATATATATATATGTTATATAAATGTATACTGTTAATCCTAAAACAGGGAAAAGGACTCATTTTTGATTAGCAGTTAAAGGCCACTTACCTGACATTAAATATGTTCCAAAAACTTGGGCACACACACACACACACACACACACACACACACATATAGGCAACTCTGGATGCTAAAACAGAAGATCCACTTCAGAGAAGCTTAACAGCCTGACACAGTCCAACACAACCTGCTTAGTACGGGAGCAAAATTATACATGCTAGGAGGTAATTTACATAAAAATGCAATTTTATCCTGCACAGAAAATGAAACTATGCAGCCTTCTTACACTCACTTTGCACATGCTATATTTCCACTATCATGAACATTAGGACACATACTGCAATGCACATTTTCTCCATCCCCACTTACCACAAGATCTTGTCCTGATGACTCCCCTACCTGCCTCCAGTCAACCCCATCGTTCCTCCAAAATGAGAGATAAGCATCTTCAGGCCACGTTAGAGCCCATTTATTTCTGTCCAAGAAACCCAACAACTCAGGAGTCCCCTCTATGGCAAGAGTTGAGTGGTAATGAGTGGACCAGCCTACAGATCCTGAGGATAATCTTCCCTCCCACTAGGGAGCTTGGTAAATCAGATTGGCTGCCAGAGTGTAGCAGAGGCATGTATGTTCCTACCTGTGTCTACCTCTCACACTCCCACAGCTCAGTGCTGTCCATCCTGTGGCCGGAGTTGCCATTGCAACATGCCACGCCTCCTCCCATACTCCATCCTTGCCTGCCTAACCTCTCAGGTTCCCATGTTGCTATTTAGGGCCACCTGGGCTGTAGTCATGGTTTCATTCCTCTATGTCCCAGGATTACCTAAATCTGCAAAACACATTTTTGTAATGGTACCTTACATTTCATCAAGCATATGAATTATTAATGATGTAATTTTGTTTGTTACAGAAGATTATCAACACAAAACCCTCACAGGTACTGACAGTAATGCTAAAAGTGTTAATCTTGGTACTGTACAAGATCTGTATCATTTAACTGCAGAACTGCTCATTGCATTGCCCTGCTGAAATGAAAGATTGGCAAAATCAAATGAAAGTCTTACCATACAAGTTGATGTACCGAATACAGCTTTCTACAACAAGTGGAATGGCCTGACCTGAATCCTTTAAAGAAAGATCAAAAGAAGCATTATTGACATGACACTGCAACACAACTGACTGGTGCATATTACAAAGAATGTAAACAGTCAGCATAAAAAGTTAACTATAGTCAGTTTAGTAAGGAAACAAGCAAGAATAGACAGAAATGAAGACAAAAAGTTTCCAGCCACGTTACAAGCCGTGAGTTCTGCAAATATTACATGAAGTAACATCTAGCAGTTCCTGTATATGGGGCTGCTTGTTAACCATACTGCATTAGAAAAAAAACAGAAGAGTATAATTTGTTTTGTAATATAAAGGCAAATCATCAATCACATTTTCATATGTTTAAGTGAAAGCGAATGATACAGCTGAAGGAGGCATCTTTAAATGTATTTAACTGCGGTTTTAATATAGCTGTCGGTTTAAGCAGCCTGTGACAAGTCAGTGAATACGACAAACATGTGACTCCCCCCAAAACAAAGCCTATTATGTATGAATATGAGTCTTATAAAATACTCTCAGCAGCTGAACCAGCAACATGTGCAGCCATGTCTTAGTGCTGAGAAATTCCAATTACCATTCAGATCAAATGATTTTTTTTTTGGAAAGGGTGTGTTAAGGATTATTGGGGCTTATAATATTTTTGTGTGCTTTCATGAGCCAGGGATGTCTGTCCTGGCAAAAATACCCATTTCCATTTGTTAACCCACAGCATGGGGAAAGCTAAGTGAACTTGTTCAAAGTCACATAGAGTGTGAGTATATAATATGAGCCTCAGGGCTGCGATTAACATAACACTCACTAGTTTCTCTTCTAAATGCTGGCTTAAAACAGTGGTAGGGCTCAGATTTATAGTCAAAAGAATAGACTTGTATGCATTATTAGCGTATAAAAGCACAATCGAAAGCTAAGAATACTTGAGACACCAAGGGTATGAAGTGAAACCTTTGTTACAGCTGTATGTTTGGTTGCAGTGGGTAACAATAAAGGGCTAGAACTCAGCAATACTTTATCAATCAGGAAGTGCCCTTTTCCAAGGCAGGCAGATATGAAGCCAACTTCAAAGAAATGCCTCTTCCATGTATTGTAAGCCAACAATCTAGTTTGTCATAGCCTTGCTCCCAATCGCTTAAAATAAAGGGAAGCATGAGAGAATATTTACTGCAACGCCCAGATGGTGGCAAAATTCAACTAGTTCTTCACAGAAAATGAATTAGTTTTGGTTGTAACTGCCATAAAGGCAGTAGAAATAGGGGAGCGGTACAGGCAAAGTGTATCTCCTGATTCAGCCTTGCACACATACATTTTCTTTGCATTATCACTTGCTTTTTACGACCAATTCTTTGAGGACAAAAATAAACAATACCAGCTCTTCAAGTTTAGAAGGGATGCCCTACAATAAATACCTGATTCCTTGTTCGGACATTCCTTCTTCCTCTGACAAGAAGCCGCAGTGCAGGATAAAGAAAAAAAAAAAAAAAAAAGAGTAAGCCAGAACAAGTTCAGTGAAAGTTAACAAATAATCCTCCAGGGACCGTGAAAGCTCTAATGCAATGGCAGCTAATAAAATTCAGCTTTAGCTCCAGGAAACTGCTTAGTATGCAAAGTCTGAACCTCAGTGATTGTCAGTCATTCAGCAAATCCCCACCCAAGAATCTTTTACCCATGCACGGATCAGATTAAGACTTGGGCTTTTTTACTGTGGAGTTAAACTCTACTGCTATAATCTGTATTCAGTGTGCACCCATCTTTGTATAAAAAGATTTAAAAAAAGTTTAATATTTGTAAACTCTCTCAAGCCAACAAGAGATACCTGAAAAGGGAACAGTGGTTTTAAAGAGCTATATTGCATTTAACATTATGCTTTTTTCTTTTCCTGTTTAAGTCATAACTCTCTCAGTGAAATAGAATTTAGTTTTGATGCTATCCTAAACAGAGTTCAGACCTTTCACTTGTAGTGCATAAACTAATGGTCTATACAGTTTATCTGATTCTGGATTTAAAAAGCATAAGTCAAGACTATTGATGAGCTTATAAACTGATTAACTAGCCCTTCTAACATCTTTTGTTGAAATATATATATATATATATATATATATATATATATATATATATATATATACACACACACACACACACACATATATATATATATATATATATATATATATATATATATATGTATATATGTATATATATATATATATATATATATATATATATATATATATATATATATATATGAATTCCCTTCACAAGCTTGAAGTTTACCATAAGACTGAACTTTTGAAACTTCGATCGTTTTGAATGGAGATTGCCATAGAGCACGGAACGGGAAATTTACCATTTTTCTCACAGTAGTGTGATCTCTGAGTTGGTATTTTTATTTAGAAGTGAGTGTGGGGAGTGCAGGGGGGCTTACCTCCTACAAAACGTAAAGAAAATGTTGTTTTTATTTCGAAGTTTCAAAAGTTCACAACTAATGAAGTGCAAACAGCAAGGTGATATCTCAGACAACACTCCTAAAGATCATGCAAACACCAATGCCCAAAAACAGTGAACACAATACACTGTAGACTCCAATGTGCATTTCACAGATACTGTGAATAATGCTTCAGAAAGAACAGTTAGACTGCAAATAGAATAAATGATCATATGAAATTTAAAACAACAGATAAAATTAATCCATTTTATCATGAGGTTAACAGGTTGAAAACCAATAACAGTATTAAAAGCAGACAAAAAAAGGGTGTCAGCACAAAATGTTTATGTTAATACATTCCAGCAACTAAAATTCCCTGTGTATTACAAAGAAATACAACTGGGTCTCCAATCAAAGCCATCTTTTTATCAGGGGGCTTCAGCTATCCATAAATACCCCAGCTGATCTACACTAACAATGTCAACAGTTCCTTGAAATTAAGAGTTCTAACTCCCTTACAGAAACAGTTAACCTTCATTCTGGAGATGCAACACCCTTAATCTTGTCCTCACAAATGTGGCCACTTCCAGCACGCGTCCATATGTATCATCTTCACATAAGTCAGACCATAATTCAGTGACGTTTTCCTTTAAAACTGGTGGTACTTCCCTTGCAAATACCTTTGTGTTAGGGGCTTCTCAAAAGCAAAAATTAAGTTACCTAATGACCTAAACAAATTATACTGCACGCCTTCTCTGATGTATCCCATTACTAAAGCTGCTGCTTATGCGTCTGACTTCTACTCCCATGTAAATAGTTTTATTAATAAGGCAGTCCATATCCACAATATCCTTACAAACTATATAACATGAAAATTACTTAACACTCATAAGAGGTCTCACCCACCTTAACAGCACACTTATATAAAGCTTAAAGGATCCAATCTATGAGGAACCTCATAGCTGAATATGAACTTAAAATAGCACATAACCATGTTCAGAGCCAGTCCACAACAATACTACCACTTTGACTAAAAGGAAAGAGCTAATATCATAGCTGATACATTTAGTACAGTTTTTAATCTGCCACAGTTATATTTTTTTCCACAGATTCCACAGTCCCAGCCACCCTTTTAATTACTAGGGAACAAGTCTTCTCAACCTTCTCAAAAACTAACATCACATCATCAGTGGGCCCTGATAACATAACAGGCAGCCTGAGTATCAGTACCTAATATGGACTACCTTAGTTTTGGGTGATAAGAGCTCTGTAGTACTTCAGAAGGCCTTCAGTCTGGCATATCTAATTTCCAAAGGCTCCTCCTTCAGATCCCGACAAGTCTTAATTCCCCTTTATTCATATCTGTTCAGACCCAGTATTGAATATAACACACCTTTTGACATGCATTTGTTTAAACATATGACATACATGTCAAGCAGATTAACACTCTTGCCACCTACTAGAAAAACTAAACTTAGGTAACTGGATACACCCCCCCCCCCGCACACACACACACACCCAGTCTAACTTGTATTACCCTCTCTGAGGCTGGATGAACTTTTGGATATAGCTTATTGGCTAGGCGTGTAATTATCTCCAGAATGAGTACCTAGCAATTACTTATGAATCTATGAACCTGACGTTAAGGAGTACCAGGCAGGAGTGCCCTCTGTAGCCACTATTATTCACTTTATACATCAAACAATTGGCTATACAAGCAAGCAGAGTCAAAATGGGGGGCTATAACTGGGAGGGTTCTCTAGGGAAAATATCACTCTTTGCATAAGATATTTAAATTATACATATGTGACCCCATGGGATATACTGGTGAAAGTTTGTGAGAATTGTTGGTTACAGAATAAATAAGGATAAGACTGAACGTTTGGCTATAAATTTTTAAATCATCTAATGATGTAAAGACTTGATTCCCTTATTTTTGGAGATACAAATACATTCATTCCAGCCAAATGGAGGACAGCCACTGTCATCCCTCTACAGAGAGGTGGAGCATCCACAGATCCAGGCAATTATAGGCCCATCAGCCTAACTAGCCTGATCTGCAAGGCCATGGAACAAATTATCTTGGACCTTATAAACCAGAACACTGGCAACCTCCTGACACTTGACCCCACACAGTTTGGTTTTGTCAATGGGAGATCATACCTCTTAAACTTGGTCAACTTCTTTGAACCAGTCACCAAAGCCATGGATGAGGGGAAGACAGTGCACACTGAGTACCTTGAGCTAGCCAAAGTCTTTGACACTATTCCCCACTTGGACATAATAGATAAATTCTCCCAGCTATTCCTCAACCCATATGTTACCAGATGGGTAATTAACTAGCTCACTGAGAGAACCCACTCAGTCAAAATACGGGAAGCCACCTCAAGTAGTAGACCCATAATTACAGGCCTACCCCAAGGATCAATTTTGGGATCTCTACTGTTTGGGATATACTTTTCTGAAGTGCAAGTCATAACCAGTGGTCTGTGGCTAACCAAGTTTGCAGATGACTGCAAGCTAGACACTGTCTTAAATTCCCCTAGTCATGTGAACATCCACCAAGAGGGCCTTAACCAATCTAATGACTGGTGCCAGAAACATGGCTTCAAACTGAATGCCAAGAAAAGAACTGCATCATTATCCCCTTTGGGAAAAATGGTGTCACCAGTAATTATCACATTAACAACAATGTACTAAGCGCACAATCAGTCATGAGGTACTTGGGTACCCGGGTTGATAACCTGACTTTTGACCACCACATTGCCTTTGTTGTACGGAAGGCTTTCTACATGGCCCACCTCATTAACAAGGAAATCATAACATCCCTATTCTCCTCCTTTATCAGACCCATTATCAATTACAATGCTGGTCTTGGCCTAGCACATGCAGCAGCTGGAGAAGACCACAGAGCTTCCTGATCAAGAAAATCCAGGGTCTCAAACACCTATCCTATACAGATAGGTTTAAAAGCCTTGTCCCTCTACTCAATCTTGTACAGACTGCTCAGAGGTGACCTGTGTCTGGCATACAAGGCTGTCTCAGACCCAGTCCTGATGGATTTGCTGCATATCCGTAAGTCAAACTCCACTCGCGCAACCTGTGTGTAAGGCCCCAACCTGGTCTGTGACACTAATAAACTTACTGTTGGGACAGATTTGTGTCACAAAGACAACCCCATCTGTGGAACAGACTCCCTCTCCATGTCAAGCAGAGCACCTCACTAGCCCTCTTTAATAAGATCCCCTGGGACTTCACCTCTGCCCCTTCTGGCAGGAGAAACAGGTGCTGACTTTGTGGGAACATGAGCAAAATTCTTGGCTAGGTTTATAAGGGCCTCTATGAACCTGTAGCATCACTGCGTGTTTAGGCCATATGGAAGAATGGTAAAACTCATCTTTACATTTAATGTTAGGATATGATGTACAGATTTCAGACATTCTTTTTTGTAATGATATAAACACTAATTTAATATCATGAATTTTCACCAAAGTTATCTATATGTATGTTGACACTCTAGGAGGGCCTGCCATAATATTTTTTATCACAGCTACATAAATTATCACTAAATCATCAACAAATTGTTCTTTAAAAACTTGTGGGAAGTAATTTATTTTAAGTTAACTAATCCCAAATTAATTAGGGAGTTTAACAGTTTAGATGTCAGATTATATATACTGTTTGATATCTAAAAATAGCTTTTTCTTTTTTCAAAATTATTAACATTTACATTCACATCAGTCATGGGCTTTTTTCCCCCCAAATACACACACACACACACGCGGACACACACACACACACACACACACACACACACACACACACACACACACATATATATATATATATATATATATATATATATATATAAAATGAAAACACACTTTCGTGAAACTCAGTACTCAGAACACAAACAAAAAGGACAAACACAAAAGAAAATAACACAAATGCATTTATGCAGGGGACAAGCCCCCCAGCCACACCCCCCTGCTACTTATAGATATATATATATATACAGACACACATATACACATGCGTGCATGCGCACACACACACACACACACACACACACACACACACACACACACACACACACACACACACACACACACACACACACACACACACACAAATATATATATAAATAAAATGAAAACACACTTTTGTGAAACTCAGTACTCAGAACACAAACAAAAAAGACAAACACAACAAAAAAAAAATAACACAAATGCATTTATGCAGGGAACAAGCCCCCCAGCCACGCCCCCTGCTACTTAATATATATATATATATATATATATATATATATATATATATATATATTAACTCCAAGATCGCACTACAGTGGGGCAAAGGGACTATTCCCTTATCCTCACTGTACCGCGATCTATAATAACTACTCGGTGTACTAAGTTTCACGAAAGTGTGTTTTCATTGAAAGAATTAAAATGACTGACAGAAAGCAATATTCAAAGCAACCCACATACAGCAACACCTACATTTTCTCCCTCTGAGTTCCTCTTTGAATTTTTCAACCTATCCAGGCTCATAAACCCTCACACTGATGCCCCGTCCTCCTAAGAACCACCTCTCTACAAACCTTAATTTTACTTTGAACTAGTCAAAACAACAGACTTGCGACCTCTTCTGCAGCAATTAAAAACTGATAGCACACAAAGCACAGATGGCCTCTATCCATCGTTCATATACCACTGCAAAAGCTTTGTCAGACCATCCCTGCAACACATCTTCAGTCGCTGCCTAACACAAAATACCATTCCACATAGATGGAAAATAGCCATTACTGGCCCAATTTCAAAGCAGTCTAACACCTCCAAAACTTTCAGATAATTTCCAGTCTCTAACCTTTCCACTCTAAGCAACCTGCTTGAAAACATTATCTATGTTCAGCTCCCCAATACATCACTACCTACCACTTCCTTTCCTGTAAATAACATAGTTTCAATCCAGTCATAACACACTCACATCCCTGTGGACTCTAAAATGCTACTATCTGATGAAAGAAGAGCTCACTGGCAACATCTTTATTGACCATACAAAAGCCTTCAGCCTCATTTTCTAGAACCTTCTCTTCCAGTATATACTACAAATAGTCTTACATCCCAACTCCCTACCTCCATTTCAAAATTTCCTCATCAATCGTCACTTCTCCATCAAAATTCATACCTCAACTTCCCATTCAGTCAACCTTCAAATACAAGAGTACAACTGGGTTCCATTCTAGATCCTTACTATTATAATATGGATAAATACCATCTACACCTTTCCCTGGCTGATGTGTGCCCCTGAAGATCGAAGTACGCTAAAATACTGTCTCATTTTGTTTCTGTGGTATTGCTTATCTTGTGTATCTAGCCTAAACCCTTTCTGAGTTATCATATCCATGTGTATTACTATACCAATTGTACTTGCTTGATGCTACCGGTGTTTCTGAGCTATCGTAACTGACTGTCTTGCAATCCTAATTGTACTTTTAGCGCTATCGGTGTAGCAAAAGCACCTTAAAAGTGTGTATGCTTACACACCACTGTTGTGGAATTACCAATGACCACAGTCAGTTGTGACTAGCATTGGCTCTTCCTTTTTGTATTCGTCTTATTATACTGGTGCAGATTAAGTGACTGTATGTTATCTTTTGCGCCCTTGCTACCCATTTGTGGAAACACAAGCAGCTAGTGCTAAGCATTTCACAGTAGCCTATTATTTGTGCAGATTAAGTGACTGTATGTTATTTTTTGCACCCTTGCTACCCATTTGTGAAAACGCTAGCAGCTAGTGCTAAGCGTTTCACAGTAGCCTACTACTTGTTTTTCTTATTTAGTGTGTTTGACTAACTGTTTTACATTAGTCTGGTCAGTTAGGCAATTTCATTATTAACTGACATCCTCTCAATGTTGTATTGTTATAACGCTAGCAGCTACTTGGCCTGTGGTTCCTCCCACGTGGATTGTGTTGCGCACCTTGTTTAAGACCATTCCATTCCTGCTCTTTCCTGGTGCTTACAGTTGACTGATTTACCGCTCTTTTTAAATGTATTAATGTTAAGTATTTACCATTGAATACCATCTGTTTTATGACAGTATCTCACCCCATCTATACTGTTCTGGATTATTTGCTCTTTTTAACAGGTAGTAAGGTTCGCTAATGTTGTAAAGTTCGGTACCATTATTAGCTAATGTGGGGATGCTCGGTACCATTATTAGCAGCCCAAAAGTCTTCGCTAGTACCTTATCTTAGTGTAAGAATTAACTAACTAGCATTCATTTCTGTGTCGATTTATGCCAATCGTCTGTGGGAGTAACTATCTTCCTACTAAGTCCACTGTTACCTGTGCCTTACTTTGCTAACTTGTCTGCCTTCTTATTTAAATATGTAACCTCCTGCTGGAAATAGCTGTTATTATTCACTACTATGAACTAGCGCTATTTTTACTGCTATTCCTGCATAGTCTTGAGTATTTGTTAAATTGATACTGACTGCATATTCAAACCTAGAATAAGACTGGAGTGTTTTTACATTGATACCTGACTGCAGTAGCGCTATCTTCACTGTTATTCATGCATAGTCTAGAGTGTTTTTACATTGATACTTTACTGCATTTTCAGATCTAGCTTAGTCTAGAGTGTTTTTAAATTGATACTTGATTGCATGTTTAGACCTAGACTATTTCTCATTGAAAGTCTGTATGAATGTACAATTAGTTTTTACTCATATTTGTTTAACTATTGTCCTACCTCTTTTCTATCTGTACACTTGAGGCTCTCTTTGTTGCTTTATAATAATTTAATATCCTAATTCTTACCTCTTCACCCACTCAGAAAGCTAACCACTACATTGCAAGAAGAGACCTGCCTGGCTTCTAAGAACCCCCTGATCCACCTCAAGCCTTGCCAAAGTGGACCATCCTTTTGCTGCCCAGTGCTCCCACCTGTTTTTACAGAACTTACTAAGTATGTTTCTCTATTGACCCATATTGTAAGTTAATTTAAACTTTTTGTCCCGTATTTTAGCTTGTAAACTAATTTTAGCCACTGAGTCAGGGTAACCAGCAGCCAGACTCCTTTCCCTTGACTAAAAGCCTCTTTGTTAGATTTTCCCTCGCTACTTACCTTATTCTTCCCCACTTATTTATCTTTTCCTGGCTACCTGCTGTAGTATCCATTTTTGCCCACTAGGTGGCAGTGTACTTTCGCCTCGTGCCCTTACTCACTCCCCACAATTTACTAGTCTTAGTTCTCTGTATCCCACTCCCCATAGTCTACTAGTCCTATTTCACTGTATTCCTCCTCTTTTATTTCTCGGACATTCACAGTTGCCCTCTTTCCCCTTTCTACTCCTTCTCTGCTCATAGTCAGTACCCTTCACTCTCACTGCTAACTTTAGAATTTATTGCTTCTTAATTTCCCCCTACACTATCCTCTCTTTTATACCTTACCTGCTCTTCTAGCAGCTACTTACCTCCTCCACTGTCTTTCTCTAGCTAAATGGTGCTCACTGATTGTCTCTGCTGAATCTTCCACTACTTGCCGATCTTGTTTCCTGAACCTGATTGACTTCTTCGAATGAGTCTCCAGAGTCATGGAACAAGATAAGGTTGTCCACACAGCCTATCTGGACCTCGCCAAGGTCTTTGACACCATCCCCCACTCTGGGATCATAGATAAACTTACTAAGCTGGGTTTCAGTCCTGGGACTGCTCTTGTTTGGCATCTACTTTTCTGAAGTACAGCCCAACACTAAGGGACTCAGGCTAATAAAGTTCGCAGATGACTGCAAACTGGGAGCCATTATTGAATCCCCAAATGATGTGGATATCCTACAAAAGGGTCTTACAGAAACAGATGCTTGGTGCCAGAGCCATGTGCTCAAGCTCAATGCCAAGAAATGTATAGTTATCCCCTTTGGGGAAAAACATGTACCCGTGAATTACCACATAGGTGTAAGTACCCTAAACACTGAAAGTGTGATAAGAGACTTAGGGACACAGGTAGACAGTGGTCTCACCTTCGATAACCACATCACCACAACAGTCAGGAACTCCTTCTATGTGGCACACCTCATCATTAGGGCTTTTCATCCAGAAAAAAGGATGTCATTGTCCCACTGTACTCATCCCTCATTAGACCCATTATAGAATACAATTCCCCATTTGGTATGTACCTCTTAAGACATCAGCAACAAATGGAAAGGCCACAGAAATACCTCACTAAAATAATCACAGGCCCAATGCAGATGCCCTATGCTGACTGTCTAAAAAAACTCCACCTATACTCTGTCGCATATCGTCTACTCAGAAGCGATCTCTGCTTAACATACAAGGCCATGTCAAACCCAGAGCTGCTGGACATGCTACACTTAAAGAAATCCAAATCCCTCAGAGACACACACTCTAGGGATCTAAACCTTGTCTTCACAA